>NC_065514.1:1491340-1602437 GCF_006386435.1 Epinephelus moara
TAGTACCAGATCTGTGTGCTAGGTACCCCAACAGAGGGGGGACCAAACATGGGGACGCTAAGGAACGCTTCTGTTGGTACCATCCACAACTTTTACTGTGGAGACGGAAAAAAATGTACCGAACAGAACTGTACCATACTGCTTGGTGGAAACAGGGCTATATACAGACAGACAGAACATATCACTTTGTTTAGTTTCTTAGCCTGCTTGTTTTTTGTTGTTCGAAATACAACTTTCGTCCCTAGTTCCATTTACCCCCCTCAGTTATAGCAATCCACAGAGAGTAAGCTGCAAACAGCTGTTTCTATGCGCCTCCCCCTGCTGATTTTGATTCTGAGAATTGTTAGTAAATTCAGAATATATTTAATGCTCTACTAGACTGCTCTGATTAATAAATGTATTTGAAACAGTAGTCTTGTGCTGCTGTTATTCAGCCTTGCTGAGGCTATAGCCTGGTGAAATCAATGAGTTTTATGTTATGAAAATAATTACCCCCTCACAAGTTTTAACAGCCCCCTCAGTCACCTCACCCTGGTGCCTGGTCTAAATCAGGAGAACTGCTTAAACCAATTTGTTTGTGTGCATTCACTGAGTCAGCTCATGCTGAGTGTTCTTCATTCTGTGTGTTTATAGTATGCAATGGAGATGGAGGCAAAGTTGGACCAGCTGCGTTCACTGGTGGAGGCAGCAGATCGAGAGAAAGTGGAGCTGCTCAACCAGCTGGAGGAGGAGAAGAGGTAAGTCTGACTCCACCTATAAACTGCACATGACAGGGCAGCAGACAACAGGTATTTGCACACCAAGTCCGTATTTCTATGTATGCGTGTTTTTAATCCATCAACTGACCTTGCACACTGAGTACGATGTATTTTGTTATTCTATCTGTTGTGAATATTTGCAACACTAGACAAATGGAAAGACACATTTCTTATTTTGCTTCTCCACTGGAGGTTCCTCCCTGGCTGTCACCACTCTCTGCCAGCACCTTACATTTGGCACTGCAGCTAATTGAAAAGGCTGAGCTGTCCTCTTTCACTGTCTCGACGAGGGTTGCAAATTGTCAGCACTTTCCTTAACTGATTATAGGTAACAATAAACTATCAGTAATGTGATTGATTGTGATTTAAAAAGAACATTAAAACTTTGCTCAGACCAAACAACAACAAACAAGTTCTGTTTTCTCAATCAAAGCTCACAGAGACATTGAATATTCTCTGACAGCATTGCAGCCTATGAAACATATAAAGACATACAGGCCAAGACATGTGAAACACATTGAACATAACTGAAAAATGCTTCGCCTTGCCTGCGTCGTTTTCTGGTGTTGCCGCCACACTTTTCTTTGAGACCCTGAAATGGCCACCTTGTCATATCATAGTTACACTGTGCCCTTTGTTTGCTAATGCTAGTCATTGAAACACGCTTTCAAAATGCACATTTCTACTGATATGTAGAATTAAATAGGAGACTTAACATTGTTTATATTTCGGAATCAGAGCATTTGTTCAATTGAGATTCACATGTCCGATCAAATTCTTAACGACCAGTTGACCCTTTGTAAAGTCCCCACCTTCGAACGCAGACTAGCCAATCATAGCATAGCATCGAATAGCTCAGACAAGAGTCCGACAGCAACACAGCTGTGCTCCATTGACTCTAATGCAGTCGTTTCAGATTTCCTTCATTTTCAGGCTGGTGTTGTGGATTTGGAGCTAAATGTTGTGCCTGGGGCACGTCGTGTATTAAAGATACTCGTTACCTGGAGAGGTTGGAAAAAGATATACGTTTCTTCCCTGTTCCAAAACCAAAATCAGACCCTGAAAAGTGTAGGGTTAGCTAGCTAGCTACTGAAGATATAGCCTACTGAATGTATACACATGCTGCTTTTGCTTTGTAATGATTATAACAGTGAAACAAAGGCCGACCCTGCTGTACAGGAACCAGTGAAGGGAAGCAGGGAAACTGATATTGAACTGATATATCACAGTGTGTGCAGATGAATGTTGTTAAGGGGCGTGGCTTAGTGAAAGGTCAATCGATCATGGATTTATCGTTAGCATCCCTCGTCTCGACACTGCTGTCCTCTCTCAGTCTCTCTCTGTCTGTGTACGGTCTTCATCCTTTATTACATCCTCCTTCTTGTCATCATCATCCACCTGTATATCACGGTCTGAGCCGTTGAAATCAGAGTTATGAAATGATTCTGCGCACCCTGTTCCCCTCTTTTGTTGCGATATTTGTGTCCTGCAGGTTGCACCACGTTTTTGTTAACAACTCTTTATTAGAGTCTTATAAAGGCTCTTTACGGGTGTAAAGAGACACAGAAAATCAAACCTGTTCCCCGTGCAACAGTTTTAGACAAAAAGTACGCAAAGGTCTTCATGTGTCCAGTTGGAGAATATTTTATATTTGTCCCTGTTTGACAGAAAAGTGGAAGATCTGCAGTTCAGTGTGGAGGAGGCCTGCATCACCAGAGGAGACCTGGAGGTAACTTTTGGTTATATAATCTGCTTCTTAATTAAACATTTCTCTCACTCACTCCAGATATCTTCAGTATCTTTCACTTGTCAGACTGAATTTATTTTTCTCAAATTCATGTGTGAATTATTGACAAACTTGGTGTATAGTTGATTAACTTATTTCACATTCTCACTCTCACTCAGTTCTTTATTCTGTTAATTGACTTTAAAGTGTGAAACTACTGCTTTGCATTTTCCTCCAAAGAATAAATACGAGCTGATGATTCAGTCAATCATTCTGTCTCAGGTTTTTCCTTTTCCTTCGCTCTTTGAATCATTCATTTGCTTCCTTGTTCCGACGCGTCTTTCTTCCCGCTGCTTTTATTTATTCATTCGCGCTTAATTCACTCAACCTTTTCTCTCAGATTTTTTCACCCCTCCGCAGCACTTACAGGCCATCCTCTCCTCATCGTTTCATACACATGCCTGTTCTTGAAAGCTGTTTTTGTCCTCGCCTTCAGTGCTTTCATCTTCCTCTCTTGTCTGCATCTTCTTCACCCGTCAGAGAAAATTAGAGTTCAAGTGCTGGAATATGAGCAAACAAGTGTGACGAGAAGAGAAATAAAAGTGAGGAATCTGAGAGTCAGAATGAGATGATTGAAATAATTAACTCCTGATATTCAGAGCAGAAAGAGTGAATAACAATATCCACTTTTGTTTGCAACCAACTGATGTGACTGATCAGTGCTTTTCTTACTGACTGGCCTTCTCTTTAAAGTCTTGTCTTCTCTCTGTTCGTGGCCTACAAAGCCGGCATGTCAGTGCATTGGTGTTTGTTCTCCTCTTCTTCCTGCTCTCTCTTACTAACAGACGCAGACCAGACTGGAGCATGCCCACATAAAGGAGCTTGAGCAGAGCCTGCTCTTTGAAAAGACCAAAGCTGAAAAACTCCAGAGGGATTTAGAGGACACTAGGGTAATGCTGGCAGTCCCAGTCCTCCAGCAGGACTGAGTGATGTGCTTTTCCCTTCACTGGGTTTAATAATGATGCACAGACACAGAATATACTGAAGGAAGCACAGCGTGCAAACATTATGCAAATCACCAGATTTATCACAAGTTGCTTCCCTCATGGCCTCGGTCACTGTTAGCCCTGACACAGGGACATTAACATCTCATCGGCCTTGAGCTTTTCTAATAACCAGGTCTATCATACTCAGAGTTATGCATGTGTGCATGGACGTTTTTTTAAATGATAGAGTGCCTGTGCTTTTGACGATGCCGGCCATCATTTTTCTTTTTCAGCACATCCCATGAAAAGACCAAAACGAACAATGTGTTTGTGTTTTTTACTCTTTCAAACTTCTCTTCTCTGTCACACCCATACACAAACACACTGGTTTACTAGGGCTGGTCGGGACCTGATAACTTAAGGTATTGAGTGAAACAACCCAGTACCAAATAGTAGTGTAATTACAGTTGTCAAAGCTCCAGAAAAATTTACAACCTGAACTGGACCGACCTGTTTGAGTTTAAAGCCCAGATCTGGCCTGTCAGACATCATCACATAAGATACTAGGACCAAGCCCGACCCCACCCCTAGTCGGCTCCTAAGCCGGCTGTGTGACGACACAAGACACACATGTCTCCAACAGAAAATGGACCTGATCACCGACTCTCCACACTGTCCTGCCAGAGAAGCTTCCTGCTCCAGCCAGGAGGAAGGACAGAGAGCCTGGCATGGAGCTTTTTTTAAATATATATTTTTTCCACAGCTCGAGCCGTACCTGACCCGGCCAATCAGTGCACATTTTTGGCCCAACCTTGTTCAAACCCGTCATGCTTTCTGGGGCCCGTCAAGCCTGGGTTGAGATTGAGAACTCAATCAAATCAGAGCTGTATTTCCTTATTCGAAGTGTGTTTCATTTTCCTGCAACACTTAGATCCCTCGTCCGTTCGGATATTTTTCAAAAAATCCTGAGTAAAAACTTCAAATCTTTCATATGATTATTTGACATGTACACGTACTATAACGTCTCTTGTTTACGTTAAACACAGTTTAAACACAAGTAGGGCTGCCACGATTAGTCGATGACTAATCGACTATTAAAATAATCGGTGACTATTTTAGTAGGCGACTAATTGGTTTGAGTCATTTTTCATAGAAAAGTACTATAAAAGTGCCCCAAATACTCTTACTGCAGCTTGTTACGTTCAGATATTGGCAGCTTTACACACTCTCCCGTGACAGTGAACTAAAACCCTTTGGCGTGAGTATGAAACAAGACATTAGGTGACGTAATTTTGGGGTTTGGGCGAGACAGACGGACATTTTTCAACATTTTAACACATTTTTCGATGAAATGATTAGTCGACTAATCGAAGAAATAATCGACAGATTAGTCGACAATGAAAATAATCGTTAGTGGCAGCCCTAAACACAAGTGATCACCTCACAGTTGTTAAAAAAGGGGCTGTGGCTTTACTGCAGTCCACTTTAGAAGATGTGGAACACTGTGTCGGTGTACCTGGGTGGAGTCTGATGACAGTAATCATAGATCTGGTGGTCCGTGCTTGGTTTTTGGAGAAAATAATATCTTTAATAACAGAATAATAAAAATTCATGATCTGTCAGTTTGCTACTACCGTTTACTTCCGTTGTGCATTGTGCAACACCTTCTGTTGATGACACATCCTTGATTACATCCTGATGGAAATAGGGACTCGATCACAAGACCAAAGTTCCAAGAGGCATGAATGAAACCGGTTTAAGAGCCAGAGTGGAAAAGAGATACCACTGCAACAGTGTGGCTCACTGATAAGATTTCAACAGCTTTTTGACAACGATGGAGCTCGATGACACAGAGGAACAAGATATGTCAGACTGTAGACACACACACAATACATTTATTGTTGGTTTTGGTCTTTTCATAGGATTTTTGTTGACAGTAAGAAAAATGCAGAACACTGCTTTCCTTTATCCTTTAACCAGAAGGTTCAAACTTTGACCAGTCTTTCTCTTGGAGCAAGACTGAATTTCGATTCTCTGTCGGTGGTTAAAACTTTCCTCAGGTCGTCCTGTGGAGAGGATTTTTCTCTCTGATGAATTAATTATTTTCAATCTAAATGAATGTGGTTTATTTTAGCCTGTTTTTATATTAGATCAATGACACAAGGTTTAAAGACTGAAATTCTTGTTTTAGAAAATCTTCTTGCATAGTGATGGGAATTGATACCAGTGCCATTATCAGTTCTGCTTATCGGTCCGATTCTTTATCAATTCCCTTATTTATTCCTGATCAATTTACAGTGTGGGGAAAACAGACTATGCCTACACAGATTTTCAGCGTCAGCGCAACCGCTTTATGACCTCCGAGTCTGAACACAGTGTGGAAACAGAGTAAAGAAAAGGCATGTGTGTGACTCAGGTGTGCAGAAGCTTCGCTGTTAAACCACCACCAAGAAAAAATCTGCAAAACCTCCCTGTGTGGTGCTAATATTGTTACAACAAGATATTTCCCCTCTGTAACAGACGTGCTGCTTGGTTGGGAAGCGGTGACACTCATGTGTAGAGTGACAAATTCATGGTATTCCTGGAATTTACACCCATGTTGAGTAGAAACCCTTGAAATGATCATTTTAGAGACATTACATGCAGCACTGCTGTCATCTTTCTCAGTGAAATGAAGCCACATTTGGACCGTTTCTTCCTCTCCACCATGACTCCTTGTTGTTTCCAGCAGCGTAGACGCAAGAGTTTGACATTACTGTTTGGGCAACTGTTAAAAAAACATGCCTGCATGGATATGAGGAATTGATAAGCTTGGAGGTATGTGATTCCCATGGATCGGACAACTCTTTTTCAACTGGAGCTGGTTCTCACTTCCCATCCCTATTCTAGCAGGTGTTTACAGTCCACAAGAAATATTTGAATATCAAAGTTTTGAAAATATACCCTCTCAGATTGGGGTCCCTCCACAGGTATCAATAAAATGTTTGGTAAGAAAGTGACGATGTTACTGAAGGTTTATTCAGCAGAACTCTGTTTTTGACATCAGTCTTTCCAAATGAGATTTCCAATTATTTGACAAGTAAAAACACAAATTCTTTGTTAGGTTATGAAGGGTTTTATTGTCTTATTAAACTGGAACTGTGTAATTCTGACTATGACAGGTAATGAAAGTAAATAATTGAAGGTATTTGCATAAATACTTCAGTAAAGTAAGATAATATAAAAGAGATATGAGGCAATGAGATTAGTAAATTTAGAGCTGAAACTATTTGTCGATTCACTGATTTTGATAATGAACTACTCGTTAAGGTATTTAACTGATATTTTTGTGAAGTTAAATTGCCAAAAAAAAATCTGGTTCCAGCTTTATTCATTCATTTATTTATTGTAAATTAAATATCTTTTGGTTTTGGATCAAAACCAAAAATGTGAAGATGTCATTTTCGACTCTTTCACGTCCATTTTTCACTATTTGTCGATGTTATAGACAAATCTAATACCAAAAAATAATAAAAAGTGAAAATAATTATTGGTTGCAGCCCGATGATAATCACGGTGAATCAAAATACGTCACTGTGGCTGAAAACTTTACCAATTCAAAGTTATTTTGACACAGTTGAATCGCACATCTTAAATAGAATAGTGTTAAAGCTCATTTTTGTTTTACACTGATCAGCCCAAGTCTACTGTTTCCACCACTGCTCTGCTCTGTCACCTCTCCTGTCTCCTCGTTCTCTGTCTTCATGTCTCCTTTCCTACACCCTCCGCTGCAGGTGGCCACAGTGTCTGAGCGCTCCAGGATCATGGAGCTGGAGAGGGAGGTGGCCGACCTCCAGCTGCGGCTGCGGGCGTCCCAGCAGAAGGAGGACGCTGCGTCTCTGTCCCAGCAGCAGATCAGCAGCCTCAAGGCCCAGGCGCAGGCTCAGGAGAAGAAGGTTTGTGGAGTCTGAGCAGCAGCTATATGATACTCCCCACCTGTAAAATGTATTATTCATCATTATCATCATCATATAATTTGCAACCTGTCCTTTAGTCCCAAATGTAAATAGTCTTGTGTTCCTTTTTATGTGCAGTTTGTTTGAGCTGCTGTGACGATGCATAATTTATGGCTCTGTTCAGACGTACATGTGTAGACTTTATGGTCTATACTGTGTGTCCCCAACAGATCAGTGAGTTGAGTGTCGACGTGGAGAGCAAACAGAAGGAGCTTCAGTCTGTGCAGCAAGATAAGAGCTCTCTGGAACAGGAACTGACCGGCCTGGTGAGAGAGGAGGAAACTCAGAGCTTAATAATCACAAATAAACAGAGGAAAGATCATGTTGAGACTCCAACTCATGATGAGAATCAAGTCAGGGGAATCTCACATGTAGAGTTAGAAACACAAAACTGCCCAAAATACATGACTTTTTTGCAAAAAAAACCCAAACAGCTTGAATCATAAATTAATTACAAATATATTAATTAAAGTAGTTGAATTTTTTTTATGTTGATCAGCAAATCAATGAATCCAGCAATTGTTTCAGCTCGAGAAGTGTGACAGAAATGCTACAAGGTCTGACTTTTACAGAAAAGTGACTCTGGTTTAGAGCTCTGATCAGGCCCAAAAAATCAGGCCTGACCCAACGTGAACCTGCACAGTTTCTGTCCAAGCTTGACCTGAGCCCCGAACCACGGGAGCAGTTTTGGGCCTGAGCTGGGGCCTGCTGTAAAATATAAAACAATTATATCTTAGCCCACATATTTCCATCCATCCATCCATCCATTTTCTTCCGCTCATCCGAGGCCGGGTCACAGGGGCAGCAGGCAAAGCAAAGCACCCCAGACGTCCCTCTCCCCAGCAACGCTTCCCAGCTCCTCCTGGAGGACTCCAAGGTGTTCCCAGACCAGATGAGATATATAATCCCCACAGTGTGTTCTGGGTCTGCCCCGGGGCCTCCTACCAGTGGGACGTGCCCAGAACACCTCTAACAGGAGGCGCCCAGGAGGATCCTGATCAGATGTTGAACCACCTCAACTGATCCCTTTCGATGCGAAGGAGCAGCGGCTCTACTCCGAGCTCCTCCCCTATCTCTAAGGCTGAGCCCAGACACCCTACAGAGGAAACTCATTTCATCAGCTTGTATCTGTGATCTCATTCTTTCAGTCACTAGTAAATCGAAAGCTTTGCCTTCTGGCTCAGCTCCCTCTTCACCACGACAGACCGGTGCAGCGCCCGCATCACTGCAGAAGCAGCACCAAACCACCGATCCATCTCACACTCCATTCTACCCCACTCATGAACAAGACCACGAGATACTTGGACTCCTTCACTCGAGGCACTAACTCTCCCGAGACCTGGAGGGGGCAATATATCGCTTTACCGCAGACAACCACATATTATATTTTTTTAAATTTAAAAAATTTATTACAGGCTGTGTTTCGTCGCACCATTTCTTCCTCATTTCAATAGTCAGTCGTCTAGCGCACGATACGTTAGGCAGAGCAGATTACACCCCTCAGGTTGCACGACAGTCTATGGAGATGCAGCGCCCAGATGATGATCACCTCTCTTTGCTGTATGTTCCACACATCTCTTCTGCTGCTGGGGAGGCAGAGGCAAACACTGCCAACCAAATCGCCTTGGAGCCCCCGTCTCTTCCTCTTTCTCTTGTTTTATGTCCCTTTCTCATGCACACTCTCTCTCTCTCTCCCCTAGCTTCTCCTCTTGCTTCGTCACTTTCCCTCTCAGTCGCAGTCCCTCCCTTTCTCTTACTTCCCCTCTTGATTCAGTCCATTAAAACTCCATCTATGCATGAGAACTTCCGGTTTCATTAAAAAATTTAAAAAAAAAAAAAAAAAATCAATTTAACATCTGGAACCCGACCTGATTTGAGCCCAGGGAACTAATGAAAAATTACAGCCCTGCAGGTCGGGTCAGGCCCATGTTGGCTCGGGCAAAGAATCAGAGCTCTCCTCTGGTTGTTTATTCAAACACATTTTGGTTGATAAGTTCACGTCTGTGAGGGTGTGATTTGTAACTGAGTTTTTACCTTATTTGTCTTATTTTCCCCTGTGAGGTGTTTTGCTCGTGGGCATTGTGAAAGTGGCCTCATTAACAGAGGCATTTTATCCACAAACCTCGCATGTTTTCTGGACCCAGTCATCGTTAGCTCAAGGTACAGGAATGTTACTATGTGAGTGATTAGCTCGCTGATGTTTCTCCATTTCAGAGACAAACGCTCGAGACAGCTGAGGAGGAGAACAGGAGGACAGCAAAGACCATGCAAGGTAAACACAGCACATGTGTCCCAGCTGACTTTGTTAAGACAGTGTGTGATGTTTTATTTTGTCTGCATGAAGACGACTGTTCGAGTTGATGTCATCTTTCTGTGTTCTCACAGAGTTGGAGCAGATTGTGGAGCAGTCAAAGAAAGAGGTCCAAACCCTGAAAGAGGAGAATCAGTGCAGAGAGAAAGAGCTGACAGAGGTAGGTTCACACATGCAGTCACTGCTGGGATGTAACTGAGTACATTTACTCAACAGCTGCACCTAACTACAGATTTTAGGTGCTGGAATACTCCCTGATATGCTGGTATAACAACACATTTGAAAACATCAGTGTCACATTAAATCTCAACCTCATGTCACTGCACACAGAGCGTCTTTGCTGTCTCTGAGCAGAGCTGAAGTCACGGCTCTGACTGCAGCGAACAGTCGGATAACGCCGCATGTGGACGATGAATCAGCGTGTTGGCATTTACTGATTCTCACCAGGACAGCTCAGTCTGCTTCTGGCTGTCACCAGATTTCAGCTAATTATTTCTGGTATTCTTGGTTGTGCTGAAAATGTCACAACTAAAAAAAAAAGTTTGGGGACTTTGAAGTAGCCTTTCCTTTAATAATCCCTCCTAAAATAATCTCCCAGCGTGCTTTCATTCAGACTTAGTGAGGCTCTCCCACTCTAAAGCTGACTGCGGCCTCGGGCTAATGTGATGTTGTTAAAACATTACTAACACACACATGCACACGTTACTCTCATTCCCATTTGGGTTTGATAAGTCGACGCAGCGGTCTCCTTTTTTTATTCAAGCGTCACAGTTTTGTGAAGTCTATCAGCTGTGGCTGCTTGTCATCGTGATGCGTTCAAATGCCCAAAACACTGCCTGAAAAGGAGCTTGTAGAATTATTAATTAGAGTAATGTAAAGGACGTATGAGGATGAAATTATGTGGAAAAAGTGATGGTGGAAGAAGGACTCAGATCTTTTACTTAAATGTGTACTATGCAAGAATTTAGTTTTTTTAGCCGATGTTTTAGCAAGCTAACTAAGCTAACCACCAGCACCGACCTGTCCAACAGAAAACAGGCCATCTTTGTGTCACTCTTCATCCCATCCTCTCCTTCAGGGCTCAACCCAGATTCACTCTTGGTCCAGAACGAGCTTCGTCCACTTCGTGTTTCGCTTTGCTATATTTGCATTTCGTCTGTGTTGTGTCCATGTTTGTTGTAGCTGCCTCTTGGATGTGTGCAGCTGCTACCTGGTCATTACCTGTTTTTATAAAGTCCCAACGTTACCTGCACGCTGTACCCAGAAACATCCCGAACACAGCAAAATAAGAAGAAAATAATGCACCACCACACACTTCATGTGGGTCGTAAATGATGATTGAGTTGGATTACTTTGTTATGAGTCTATACTTTTTTTAGGGAAATCCTGCTCTGTAGACATTTAAAAGTAAGTAAGTAGGAATACTAAAGTATGATGGAGGATGAGGGCCATGTAAAAGAAAAACAATCATAGAGTTTGAGAATAAAGTCGTAAATCTAGGAGAATAAAAGTCAAAATATTACGTGAATAAAGTAATAAATGTACAAGATGAAAAGCCATCATTTTACGAGAATTAAGTCATAAATCTGCAAGAATAAAGTCATAAATCTACGAGATGAAAAGCCGTAATTTTTACGAGAATAAAGTCGTAAATCTATGAGAATAAAGTCGGAAATCCATAAGACTAAAGTCGGAAATATACGAGAATAAAGTCGGAAATCTACGAGATGAAAAGCCATAATTTTACAAGAATAAAACTGTAAATCTATGAGAATAAAGTCGGAAATGTACAAGAAAAAAAAGTCAAAATATTACGAGAATAAAGTCTTTGAGACGAAAGTCCAAATATTACAAGATTAAACTTTTAATTTTAGGAGAAAAAAGTCACAGATTAAGACTGTGTTACCGCCGGAAAATTGTTTTGTTTAAATTTTTCATTCATTTGGGCCGGCAGTAGCTCAGTCTATAGGGACTTGGGTTGGGAACCGGAGGGTCGCCTGTTCAAGTCCCTGTCCGGACCAAATATGGAGCGTGGACTGGTGGCTGGAGAGGTGTTAGTTCACCTCCTGGGCACTGCCGAGGTGCCCCTGAGCAAGGCACCGAACCCCCCAACCGCTCGGGGCACCTGACCAAGGCTGACCACTCTGACATCTCTCCACTTTGTGCATGTATAGGTCCTGTTTGTGCATGTGTGTGTCTTTCGGACCTGTGTGTTAATGACAAAAATTGAATTTCCCCTCAGGGGGATCAATAAAGTATATAAAATTAAAAAAAATAAATAAATTAAATTTTACACTGATCCACACCGCTCCACTTCTGCCAGTGCCCCATCACCTTGAAATCAAATTTTTTTTCTTAAATGTGGCTCTAATCTTCATTCTGAATGTTTTTTTAACAAAATATATATTGATGTTAAGACTGAAACACTTACAACATAAATACTCATCATACATAAAATTAACTTTGATTTTCATTTTAAGGTGCGTTGAATGAATGAAGTTCCATTTACACTGTGTGATTTTGGGTTATCCCAGAATACAAACACGTGCAACATCAGCACTGACATGAACAGAATGTTAAAACAGAGTCCACTCTTTCTGCTGCTCTAATATTTCTTAATCAAAAACCTCAGCAGACAAAACATTTTAACATTTTCCAGCAGCTACAAGAGAGTGTTTTGTTCTCTCTCCCCAAAGTCAGAGCTTTCTACTCTCGCTTCACGGGACTCGTTACAAATGGATGTAAAAGTGAAGCAGCTGAACAAGCTGGAGGCTCTCTTTCCTTTTTTAGCCAACATTTTTAATGACCTCTGAGCACTCCGCTCTATTTATGGGAATGCTGTATTTTAAGTGCTGAAGTTGTTTGGGTGGTGTGTAATGTTGTGTCGAGATCAGGGAGTAATAAAACTGTTTTCTCTCAGTCACAAAACAAATATCTTGTGTTCTCAGGAAAACAAGCTTTTCCTGCACGGTCTGTTACCATACCACGTGGAGCTGAATATATTATTGTTTTCCAGGCGACTGAAAAGTCAGAGAGGACGGAGCGGTCGCTTGAGCAGCTGACCAATGAGAATAAGACACTGGAGACACAGGTGAGCAGACACATAAAATATGTGTGGCAATATTCAGCTCCAGCAGAAGACTGTAAATACCTACTGTCACTGAAGTCACCATGCTGTCATTCTATGAGTCGTATTTTAATTCCTTGGCCATCTTCTCTTTTACACTCTCAACTCATATTCAGTTACAGCAATAAAAGTGGCAGATTTACCACATGAAATTAAAAATAATCTTTGACAGAATTTAAGATGGACGTAAACAAAAGCAGCTTCTCGTTTCCAGCCATGACAGCTCTCGCTAGCAGATTTTATCACATGTGGCTATCCAACAAATAAAGCTAACGTTAGCTCCAAGAGTCTCAGTCTGACTTTTTAATGTTTGACTCATTTTAAAACAGGAAACTTGTTCAAAAGAGTCTTAAATATGCACTTGAGGGCTACATACATTTTGTAGTGCTAAAAGACCGAAGCTAAAGCTAACAGGTCCCAGGCAACATCACCTCCTTATCTTACATACATTACCCACTTTCCTGTCTCTCTCCAGCAGCACTATAATTAAGTCAAAAAGCCCCCCAGAATTTTTTTAAAAAAAGTATATAGCTCCACAAAATACTGTCGTTGGCTCATGACATTCTTCTTGGCCTCTGAACGTTTGTAGCTTAGCATACAAACACACTGTTAAAGCAGTTCCTTGCACTCCTGCTCCTTTGTTTTGTTTTGGAAAGGTTAAAAACTCATAAATATGTCTCTGACTGCAGCCTCGTGCACACCGCTCCAGCATTACTTTAATATGTCCACAGCCCCGTGACAGGAAGGATTCACACATGCACATACATAAGTTTAGCATTTATAGCCTGCAGGGTTTTATTACGTATTCACATCAGGATTTTCACACTGACCGCATGTGACTGTGGAAGTCCCGGTCATCGCATTCAATCAGCCACGCATGAAATACTGTGAACCATCTCTCTGTGTCTCATTCACTCTCCCCGTCTCATCCCTCTCACCTCCATCTGTAACTTGATATTTTTATCATCTCATACTGGATCCAAGCTGCTCGTCACACTGTGCTCCACCTGCAGCCGTTCACTCAGTGTGCAGCTCTCTGGTGCCCTCTTTCTCTCCCACTGTCACTCTGACTCCAGCTGTTGTTCAGCTCCAGATGTTCGGTCTCATGACAGCGAGGGAAGCGGGAGATTAGAGGCTGAACATAAACATGCTTTCTGTTGGGTCGTATCTGTTTTAATCATCCCATGACATAAACCTTTTCATGCACTACATTTCAGCGCTGCGACATGACACACAGTCCTCTGCCTGCTGTTCTTTTGATTCAAGGATTTGAGGGGATGATTCAAGGTGGAATAGATAATATAAGATGAACCTTTACTGATCCCAGCAGAACAAGGAAAGAAATGAGTACAGATAAATAGAGAATGATACAAAATAATGTATATAAAATAATGAAAAATTATACAAGAGCAATTAGTCTCAACATTACCCACAACGGGTTTTGTATTGTGTCTCATACATTTGCCTGCCTGATGTCATGGCCGCTTTTGTAAAATATTTTGATGCATGTTGTGATGTTTATGGGCGTAGGTTTAGGGCAAGTGGAAATTGGAAAAAAATAGTTGTGATGCTGTCTTGAATTTAGAGCCTATTATTTTGGATTTCAGTGTTTTCTGTAGAATTGTGATTAGTTGGACACAGCTCTGAAAGGCGGTCTCTCTGAGTTGCTCTTCTTCTGCTCTTTTTGCCCTGTTAGCACGAGCTAACAGGGCAGCAGGAGCCAACATTCACTGAGCTCCCAACATTCTCACACCAAGACTAAAACCGGTCAACTCTGTTGTTAAACCCGTTATTAACCGTTGGGTAACATTAGCTTGTGATGCTAACAGTTAGCCCTGTCACTGTGTGTAACTAAGCAAGTAAAATTTATTTATACAGCGCTTTTCGCAGACATAGGTCACAAAGTGCTTCACAAGGGCAATATACAATGACCACGTGAGCCACGTCGTGAAAAGTGCACTACTAGCAAAACTATTTGCACAGTGCACACACACAAGAAAAAAAAAAGAATTCACACTACACAACAACAATACACAAAATTTGAAAAAGTCCAGCTCTGGTACACACAAGTTACCCAAACACCTGTCTAAACAGGTGCATCTTTAGCTGGCTTTAAAATAAAACCACAGAGTTAGCCGATCGTAACGGAGCAGGCCGAGCATTCCAAAATTTAAGTGCTACAGCTGCATATCCTCAATCACCACGTGTCTTAAGGCGAGTGCGACGGACGGACAAAAAAATGTAGCGTATTTGATAGAAGAGTGCGAACAGGAAATACGGGTGAATACGGGTGTTTGACTCTGACCAAGGTACAGAGCTCGCAATCCTGAGACAGGCAACGAGGGGCTGAGTGAATCAGTACGCTGCACATAGCTGTTCTTTGCGTTGCTATGCGCCTCACGTGCTCTGAACTCCTCAAGTTGAAAAAACTTCAACTCAGAGCCAAAAAGGGCCTTTTCCCCATCGTCCAATGGGATGATTTGAGAGGCGGGCCTTCTGTGGTGGTCACGACAACAAGTTAACAGTTGGTAGACAATGGAGGAGAAACTGGTGGTAGTGGTTGCTGGATACCCAGAGCTATACGGCCTGATGATAGACAGCAGGTTGTCAAACTGCCCCTGAGTCATCCTAAAATCTGCCTGTAAACATCCATGATGGAGGAGAAGCTCCTGGACCAACTGGTGGTACTCCCCATGATCCAGCCTCTTTTTTAGGGTCTCATGTACCCACACAGATCTCCGCCCATTTTGACTACAGCTATGGATACAGATGATGATGTACTCGGCCATCCCTACTAATGATACTGTCTATAGATGATAAATAAGGGGGTTAAAATAAACTGTTACCTGATAGGGTGTTTATTTATTTATTTATTTATTTAACAGTAGTCATTTTGCAGCCCATAGTTGTAGCTCTGAGCACAAACATAAAGAACAGAGTTGAAACAAACAACAGACTGTTCAGCGTACTTTAAATACATACTTTAAGGAAACTGAAGGGATCAGCATGATGTCATCAAAAATTAAAAATATTTTTGCAGCTACAGTAAAGAGAGAGTGTCGTCTAAACAAACACACACACACACACGTAATTTATTCAGCAGGGATGCTCTTACATCTGCTTCTTCTGTCCACTCAGCCGTGTTGCTGTAAGTTGTGATGTAATAGTGCACATGTCAGAGTGTGTGTGTGTGTGTGTGTGTGTGTGTGTGTGTGTGTGTGTGTGTGTGTGTGTGTGAGATGCCTGGCTGGACACACAGCATTGCTTTAGTTAATGCTCAGTTGACTTGAGACTGCCCTTTTGTGTTGTGCTGTTTTAAATCTGTTGGATCTACAGCTGAAACGATACGTTGATTAACTGATCCAAGTCAGCCCGCAACAATTCTGATAACCAGTTAATTGTTTAAGTGTTAATATTTATAGTATATTAGTTAGGGTTGGGCAATATGAAGATATTATATCGTTATCGAGATATGAGACTATATATCGTCTTAGATTTTGGATATCGTTGTATCATGATGTGGCAAAAATTGTGTTTTTCCCTGGTTTTAAAGACTGCACTACAGACAAGTGATTTAAATTTATGAACTTATCAGAACTATCCATTGTTTTAATGCTTGTCTTAAACCCATTTAGTCATTATATCCACATCATTGATGATTATTGATCAAAACCCCCATTGTGATAACATTTTCTGATAGTCATCCCTACAACTTTTTGGCATCAGAGAGGGTGTTTCAGAATCAGAAATACTTTATTGATCCCCGAGGGGAAATTATGATTCATTACAGTTGCTCTAATGTAAAGAATAGAGAATTATAAGACGTAAGAATAAGAGTATGAAATAAAAGTGTGTAAATATAAAGCAATGAATACATTAAAATAGAAATAAAATGTGTATTATGCTACAGTGTTTAACACTAGTACTTAAGATATAAAATTTAAATATTAAAATAAAATATATATCGTCACTGTGCTGAGGCTGTAAGTGTGAAAATTTAACTACAATATATACATCAGAAGAATAAAACAACAATAGACTGAGAGTAAACATAAGAAATATAAGAAGTCTGAGCATTAATGAAGTGCTTATAAAATCAAGATACATATCGTGTATCGAGATGTAGCTGAAAAATATCGTCATCGCCCTAGTTGTGGTTATTTGCTGGTTTTCTGATTTATTCAGATTTATTTTTATGATAAATAGAATACAGTTGGGTTTTGGAGTAATGGTCAACCAAAGTAGGCTGATTAAATATGTTGTAAGGAACATGGTTAAAGCGACACGGTGGTACAGTGGTTAGCATTGTCACCTCACAGCAAGAGTGTTCCTGGTTCGAACCCAGGGTGTGGGAGCCCTTCTGTGTGGAGTTTACATGTTCTCCCTGTGTCAGCGTGGGTTTCCTCCAGGTGCTCCAGCTTCCTCCCACAGTCCAAAGACATGCAGGTTAACTGGTTGTTAAATGCTAAATGGTTGTCTGTCTCTATGTGTCAGCCCTGTGATAGTCTGGTGACCTGTCCAGGGTGAACCCTGCCTCTCACCCAGTGTCAGCTGGGATTGGCGACCAACATTGGTTGTGCATATAGAGCTGTGTGTCCTTATCTTGTTCATGTCTGATGAAGTGTTGTCGCCTCAAACGTCACACGTGGTGATCGGATTGAAATTTCCAAAAGGAGCAGTTTCTGGTGTGCGGACCTGTTTTTGTATTGTTGTTTGCTCTTCTGTCCAGCACCCAGTATTTATCGAGTCGTGGTATTAATATTTGTCATTCCACAAACCTTTTTCGGTTGTGGCTATTTGCTGGTTTCTCAGTCTGCACTGATAGTTAAACTGTATATCAGTGGGTTTTTGAGCAATGGTCAAACAAGAGAAGCTGTTTAAATATGTCAATAAATGTAATCACCATTTTTCACAATTTTCTGGCATTTTATAGACCAAACAATTAATTACTAATGATAATAATTGTTAGTTGCTGTTATATTGTCTTTGCACTGATGCTTCTGTATGAGGGACAGTGTGAATGGCTCGTTGTTTCTATCAGACCTCCTACTGCAAGGCAAAACGGTTGCAGGCACCAGCTGATTCTTGTATTTGCTGTGATTCATGTTACACACTGTGAATGAAAGGTGAATCTTTTAGAGGAGTGCACATATGGTGTTGGAGAGCAAAGGAACAAGACTGTGAGCATCAGAGAGCTGGGGGGGTGTGTGAGTCTGGGAGGAGCTTATCCTGTCGCGCTTACATAATGGAAGTGCTCGGCGTCTTTAATGCAACTGAGAGAGAGAGAGAAAAAAGCGAGGCTGCTGAAGCGACACGCTCTCCATTTCCCTCTCGCAGCCGTGCACGGCGGGGGACGAGAGCTGATGGTTTATTGATGCCCAGCTTGTTTCAGTGCGTGCATGTGATGCTGTAGAGAGAGGCTGACATAGCAACAACGCTGCTGTCGTTTAGCAGGTGATCAGAGGTTGAATTCCGGCAGTGGAGAGCTGTGCAGGTATGGACATAGCTGCTCTGCATCAGGGTTACTCCAGTAACATCTACTCGCCTCGCTACCAGGTAGGTTTTGCTTTTTAGCTGGGGATTCAAACCTGATCAGTGCAGCAGATACAAGTGCATTTTGCTGTCAGTGTAATGAGGAGGAGATGGTGTTAATTTGGCTCTAATTAGATCTCATAAATGATCCTTTTTCACGGTGTAAATGCAAGATTTCATGATGTATGTTAATGTGAGATCTCGTGATGTAGCCTGTGCTTGTGACCCAGCAGATAACATGTGTATATTCTGCATGTTTGCGTGCATTTGTGTATGTTTACATGTGTATGTGGGCACGCTCTGCAGACGAGATCTCACTTTGGAGGTGTAGATAAATACTGAGGTGTTTAAGAAGTCAGATACTCTCACTGAAAGGCATCCAAAACACGGCTGATGTGCAAACAGAAACATGCTGCACACAGTGTGCATCATGACACATGGTGTTTTACTTTATCTGAAGCCAGCTGCAGCAGAAGCATTGATCTTAAAGTCATACTTGTTAATTAAATATTGATTATTGCTATTTTAAAGCCGCGGTGCTGCACGTGTCTGAAAACCACTTTGATGATTTATGAGATGTGGGGTTTTTTTTGGATTGTCAGACTTGAATGAGAGCTAAAAAGTTTGCATGAGGTGAAGTTGAAGGCACTGACGTCTCTGGGGATTTTATTTTTAGTTTCACGTGGATTGAACCCATTCTGCTCGCTGCTGACTCATCGCAGATACATCAAGGCTTTGTGTATTTTAAGAATTAACTGCAGTTTCACTCTTAATGACCCAGAAGTCCTCTTGTCTGGCGGCAGCTTTTCCTCTGATGCAGAAACTCTTAAATGGGAATATGATGTTGAATATATGTTTATGGCATATAGTGGAGCTGAAAGAAAGATTGAATCAGCAGGTTTTTAGAAAGTATTCTGGGGAAGGGGATTGGGGGGCATTGGAGAGATGACAGGAAAGGTTTCTGACAAGTAGAGCTGCCACTAACTTTTAATTTCATTCTTTCCCCCAGTTTATTGTCATTTTCTTATATTAATGACAAACGATTGAAGAAACACGTAACAACAATAAAACAGTTTGAAACTAAAATAACATACAATACACAGACAAACACATCATACACTCACACACTCAAATTATTTCCTTACCTTTTTTTTTTACAGTTTCTGATCAGGTAATGTCTGTATTTATTAATTTCATTAATTAATTGAGGAGTTGTTTGGTCAATAAAATGTCAGAAAATGGTGGAAAAAAATTTGATCAGTGTTTTCCAAAGACAAAGACGACGTATTAGTATTTCTTGTTTTGTCCACAACCCAAAGATGTTCAGTCTACTCACACAGAGGATTAAATAAACTAGAAAATATTCACTTTTAAGAAGCTGAAATAACAGAATATTTACCTTTTTCCTCAAAAAATTACTCAAGAGTTGGAGATTAATTTAATTTTTTACAACTAATAGCTTAATCACACTACTAATCAGACTCCAACCAGGGACCTCCTGGTTCATGGTGGCCATCATAAGCTTCTATGATGTCCTACTCAGCTACTACATCAATAATTGCAACAATTTCAAACATTTGCTAGAGCTTGCAAAAACATTTCTGGCTTAACTTCATTTCAAATTTTTAAGGTATACTCTGCAGGATTGTCAGTTACTGTTTGTTAACGGTTCACTAGTGAAAGTAAAGCCAACCCCAGCCCCCCCCCCCCCCCCCAAATCTGTTTATTGAGATTTTCCAAATAAAGCAGACAGAGAGCACAAAAATATTTGGTCAATCCAATAATGACACAACAAAAAAGTAAGTAGTAAGTAAAACAAGAACGATACGAAGCCAAGACAGGACTGAGACAAGACAAATACTACAAACTAAATCAGTACCCAGAACAAGACCAAGAACAAAACAACATAGTAGTAAAATTAAAATATAAAAATGTGTGAAAATACGTGCATGGTGATAAAAATCACGAAATACTAAAACATAATATAGTGGTTGTTGGTCAGACAACTGCCTGTCACGTCACATTTAATGTCTGTAAAATAGATGATCAGTCATTCAGGAATGTAAAGTCTAGCTCTTCTGCATACTCGAAAAAGGGATCCCACATCATGCAAAGTTTCCTCAGGGAGCCGTTCATTATGCAGTTAAGTTAAGGACTTCACTTACCCATAGAGTGTGTGGAGGAGGTGTTGGGGACTTCCACTTGGCTAATAAGGTAACAAAGGCTGTAAAGGTTTCCCAGAATCACTCTCGTTAAATGTTTCACCTCGCTGTATTTGTGTTTTTCGGCACTGTTTCTCTTGGTTGCCTCGTATTACAGTCTGGCACGTGGTCACTTCCTTTTTGTAAAGCCCTGACCTCACCTGGGCACTGTGGGAGTACACGCCCATAAACATGCCATCACAGAAAATAAGAAAATACAGAAAAATCTCTGCAGAAAGATACGCCAACACTCACTGAGGGTGGGTCATAAGTGATGATTGAGAGGGATTACTGCTGTGTGAGTATATGCATTGTTCTTTAGGAGTGTCCTGCGTAGTATGCCTTTAACACTGACCTCATTAAGAGATAAATAAAGTAGGAGGACAAGCAGCTCCTCATGTGGAAACATACTCACAAGATCCTCGTTAAAACACGAGGCCGTCGCTCTGGACGGGATTCAACAGTCAGTAATTGCAGCTGTTCTTATTACTGGAGTGAGGAGGAGAAATTAAACCACATCCACGCTCCAGACGGGATTAAAATCACTCAGCAGCACAGGTGATGTTAAAATCACCCCACCACCCCTGGAGAAATAAATCCAGTCCAACCTATCAGCTGTAAATGTATTATTAAGATGGGAAACAAAGACACATTATACCTCCCGTGATGTCTTTTTATTGTTGTAAAGTGGTGTGCATTTATTCTTCTCTGTGTCTGTTCCTCTTCAGCTCGAGGCTTTAAAACAGCAGAACTCCAAATACCAGGAGGAGCTCAGTCTGTCGAAGGAGCGCAGCAGCTCGGAAACGCAGCGCATCGGAGTCCTCTGCAAGGAAATGTGAGTACTCGTGATAACTAATGTGTTTTTTCCTGCCGTGTGTGTCCTGTAAAGGTGACCCCCAGCCAGCCAGTTCATTAGACTGGTGTGGTTAATGTGTCCTGAGGGTCTGAACAAATGATTAAAAATCCACTCTGCATTTCTCTGAGCTCTTGATTCAGCACAAAGAAGCGCTGTGAAAATGTGGCTCGATTTAATTGCATTTAGACGTTTAGATAAACATGTGAAAACTGTCTCAATGCTGCAAATGTCAAATGTGGTATTAACGAGGCTCCATCTGCAGCTCTCCACAGAGATGCCTCCACTTGTAAATACGCCATAAATTGTTGTGTAAAGCCCATAATTAAGCCAGAGGGTGCTATTATGTGATTATGGATATGATGGCAGAGTGGAGTACAATGCACAACACTCATTATCACAGCAAGAAAGAAAAACCTCTTGAGTGTTATGGCTTCCACATAAAAATATTTAAACCATGAGTCCTCATTGTCGTCGTAGAAATGTTGTGCATCAATCAAGTTGAAGATCCTTAACTACAGATCACGTATACTTACATTTTACATTACACTTAATACATTATTTAATGTACGTTATATAAGTGCATTTCTGGTAATGTTTAGTTTGCATTCGATTTCTGAATGGATTCAAGACCAAGTAGCAGATGCTTGGAGTCTCCATCAGTTTCTGTCACACGTGTTTTTATTTAAGATTTGTTTTATTCCAAGATGCTCAATTTGCAGTGCAGCAGTAATATGTAAGGTTTATAAACATTTACATTCCTTCGTGAGAAAACAGATGTAAAAGAAAGGAAAAAGAAAAAGTACTTGTGTGTGCACAGAAATGTTTTTGCAGAACAAAAGCTTATCTTTAAACTTAACAAAGATCGGTGTCTGGCAAGTTACTCAAAAACTGTGATCAAGCACTCATTCCACATGACTCATGGAAAAAGTCATGACATTACTTTATTAATTACTCAGCAGTAAAAGTGATTAGTTGTATAACTTATTGCTTTCCTTAGAGTGTGCGTCCACTTAGCATTTTGTTTTTTTAGCAGCAAAGTGGTGGCAGGGCGCTGAGGAGCACTGCATGCCAGCGCTTTTATTAATGACATGCTGTGTGTGGGTTTTATTTCTATGACACTAATATCTTGACACTAGCATTAGCCCGGTAGCTAACATAACGCTACATTAACAGAGGGTTGACACAGGTAACTTCAAGCTTACAAAGCTAACCGTGATAAAAGCACAACACTCACCAGCAACAATCAGTGTCCACTGGCTGATCTGCTCCCAAAAAATAAGCTTTTCTGTCTTTGTTGGGACAGCAGACAGTAGCTTAGCTAAAGAAGCAGCCGTGATGTCACTGGTGCCTTTTTGAAAAGTTCAGAGATATTCAACTTAAAGCGCTCAGTGCGGCCGCACAAAAAAGCCCGCTCTTCATTGAGGACAACTGAAAAAAGATGCTGGTGCTGAGATTAAAAAAACACCATGTGGACACAGGCTCTCACTTAGCTTAGCGTACATCTCATTGGTTATGAATGAATGAAAGCAAATGGATCCACAGAGACAGAACGTCACAATCTGAAAACCACGCTTACTGGAGGGGAAAACAGTCGGAGTAACAATGTGCAACCTCAGGCTGAAAGGCTAACAAAACATTTGGAGTTAGCTAAAAACATTAGCTCTCAGCATGTCAGAGAATTATTTTAGCACCTTCCATCTACCAGAGAGGAAAAGGTACCTTTACAAACTCAGTGTTGTCCGTCTGTCTCAGTCTCCTCTTCTCCTCACCTGGCTTATCTTTGAGAAATAATTCCACTGAATGGCCAGAAGTGACATACCTTAATATTTACAACTATTTAATGGAATCACCAGATAATATAAGATCATTACTTATCCTAACAAACATCAAAATCAGTCATTACATAGCTTAGTTAGCTTCAACCTGTGTATAACAGTTTGTTTGGCCAAATTCACGCCTGTAACTTTTTTATATAGCTTCAGCTTCATGACAGTCAGCCACATCCTTAATATAATATCCACTTTTCTCCTCCTAAAGGCTCAGTTTTCTGTTTGGCAGCTTATAAAACTTAGGAATTTTTACCATGTTGGTAGTGCATCGCATTAGACAGCAGCTTTAAGACACTTTTCTGTTGTTTGCTAGCAGACGTAAGTAACAAGGAGGCAACTTCATGCAATGCAAAGTCAGTGGAGAGCGATGAATTGTTTCCCCTCCTGTGTGGACGGGACCTAAATTGTGCACTGTCTCGTGGCGTGATTAAAAAATGCATTCAGACTTGTGAAACAGCACCATGTCTTTGCAAAATGTACTAAATGAAAACATGAAAAAGCATTATTTTGGTCCTTCTAAAACCTCTGAGGACAGAAGAGCAAAACATGACACAGCAAAATTTATTATCGACGACTTCTGCGTTTGATGCAGAGTAAAAATACTCCAGCGCTTAACGATGTGTTTTTATTTTACTTTGTTGTGTTTGTGCTGGATCTCCAGGCTGATGTTGAGGTCTGTTCATAGACCGTGTGTGTGTGTGTGTGTGTGTGTGTGTGTTGAAGTATGTGGTGTTTATGAGTCTTTACATCATCCTGCCACACCTCCCCTGAGTCATCAGAGGCCCCGAGCTGTGATGTCAGAGCTCCAGATGGATCTAACTGGCTGAATTATAGTCATCAATATGTAGCGTCCTGTAGGAGGAGCAGCAGATGGAGATGTCAACAAATATCTTTAGATACAGTGAAACAAACGCAGCTTCATCCTCTTTACGGAGCGCCTGCTTCTCTATATGAGCCTAATTAATGTTAAAGCTCAAAGAGGCCTCCTGTTTGACACGTCTGTGGCTCTGTCACAGTTTCCTTCCCTCCACCTCCGTCCTGTCTCATCTCAACAATGTGTTCCTCCATCCTTCCTCAGTCTGCTGCTGTTATGTAATCCCTCCGTCTCTCCTCCTAGGACCGCCTGGCTCCAACATGGCCGCTACTCTCACTGTGACATCAGTGTGTGTTGTGTGTGTGTGTGTGTCACGTTGTGTGTGTGTGTGTGCTGGTGTGGAATCAATGTGGCTCTTGTGGCATCTGAGAGAGCAGCTGTAAGCACCACAGCTCAGATTTTTTATTGTTCTGTTTCGGTGCTACTGTAGGTCAAACTGTGATTGGTTTGTCTGTTAAATACAGTAGTTAATATCAAAAATGTTTTGTTGCCGTGTAAATACAGGCTTTATTTCACCGTGAGAAAGAGTCGTCATTTACAAATCATGATTAAATAAGACTAACGCTGCGTCCAAAATCACACATGTGCACTACATGTCCAATATGTCATCATACTTTTGTGTAAATAAACAGTAATATGCATCGTTTCGGATGTACTGAGCTGTAATTACCACGTTACTTCCTGAGAGCCTCCTTGCCGGTTGGAGACGTGTAACCATGGTAACTCTTGCCAACTTCAGCTCTTATGGCAATTTAGAAATAATTTAAAAACTAGATTACGTCTAGTAAAGTGAAACTTAAAGTGTCATATTTTAAGTGCACAAGGACGTTCACACTGCATAGTACGGGAAAATGTAGTGTACTACTGCCGCACTCAAAATGGTCCAAAAGTTGAGTAAGGAATGACAGACACTTCTCACCTGCAATGGACGCCATCTTTGTGATGTAGTGGAAGCTACTGTTAGCTTGCTAGCTAACTTGCTCCGAGCTATCGCGGCACATTTTAATCGGCATTGACGTTGTGGCCTAAGTTTGGTTTATGTGTGGGTGGAGATAGCAGTCAAATGTTGGCGATATTGCTCTAACGTCCATTTGTTAATTCGCCGTTTAAAAAGGAGACAAAGAAGGAGAAGACATAGTTTAAAAGATTTTTTAAAAAGCTGTTGTCAGCGGTTGTTTGGGACACTACCCTGCTGAAATTAGTGCGCCACGCAAGAAGTACATGGTGTAGATGCAGGATTTGAAATTGTAGTTGAGACCTTGACTGCGTTTTATTTCACATTAACTCTCAGTAACATCTCTGCTGCTGGCATCACATCCTCAACAAAATCCTCAACCCTGCAGGGCAAGAGAAAGTGAACTTTTTTTAAAGAAATAAATCTCCTACTCAAACAGTAATTAACATTAAAAAAATGCATCAAATAAAAATAAACAAAACTGTCAAGTTAAACTAAATACGACTGAATCAATCTGAAAGGAATAAATGACCAACATAATGCAGGACGCTGTTACAATGCTCACCTCACAGGACAAGGGAAAGTAAACTTTGAAAAACATGGCGTCCTAGGCAGAGCAAATGTCAAAGCTAAGGTGTCCTGCCAGGGACAAACAGTGTGAGCTGCCATGTTTGTTGCGAAATAGACAGCACAACAACACCTCCTAGTGGCTAAAACAGGCAGCTGCCCTACATTTACACAGTAGACTACTTTGAAGTGTGCTTATGGAAATATGCGGTTTAAGACACACTCTAACACTTCTCACGTATTTACGCTTAAAGTGAAGCGTTATTGACGTTACAGAGTCTTGTCCTGCTCGCTGGTCATTATGAACGTTTTCCTCGACAGCGTTGCACTGTGAGATATTTATGTCGCTGCAGTGTCCAGTGTTTGCGTACTGTAATATTTCATGGGAAATAGTTTGCATAAGGTTACGGATATGCTAAAAAATTCACACACTGTTTAAGGGCACTGAATAGCATGTTAGCGTGGAATGTCGGACACAGCTTTAGAGTCTACAGCCAATGCTAGCAGCTCTGTGAGCCTGCATATTCACACGACGGTGCTTTGAGCTACATGCTAACAGCAACATGCTAACATGCTCACAGTGACAATAGTGACATCGTGATGTTTTGCAGGAATGTCCACCATCTTAGTTTAGCCTGTTAGCATGCTAACATTCGCTAATTAGTGCTAAACACAAAGCACAGTTTAGGATGATGGGATTAGGATCAGTTTTGCAGGTATTTCGTCAAAACTAAGTGTTGAAAAAATAGTATTTTGTCTTCATGTTAAGCTAAGGAATTAAATAAAGCTGTTAAAGGGCATGAATGTTAAAGCCGAATTTCAAGGCTATTTATCTGATAGTTTTTGAGATATATCTCTAAAACACAAATATCAACCTCTTGGTGGCGCTAGAGGAAATATCGGGATCAGACAGTCATCAGGATTCATCTTCTTGAGAACATGAATGTCTGCACATAACTTAATTGCAGTCCATCCAAAAACTGATATTTTATTCTGGACTTAAGTGTTCAAACACACAGAAACTTATTAATGCAGCTTTAAGATTTCATGTAGTTTTCTTCCATGTGTTTTGGTAGAAATTTTATTTATCTATTTTTTCTTTTCAGTTCTCTTTGGTGAAACATGAAGCATAAAACTACAGTAGTAAACTATTAAATCATTGATGATGCAGGAAACAATTTCCCCAAGTTAGATTGCAGAAGCTGAGCCTCAGCTGCTTCACTCTCTGTCGAATCTGTTTCTGTTTACACCCTGATGGAGAAAACAAGTGACAGAGACAGCAGTGATGTTTTATTTACAAAGTCTGTGTAATAAACCATATTTAATTTAAAGTGTAGTTTCCCTTCAACTCCTCCCTTGGCCGATGTGATTATACAGCAGGCAGCTAAACATTTCCCCAGCTGGTGCTCAGACCGAGCCATTCGTCACACACAGCTTCTTCCTTTGACACAAATCCTAAGAATGACCCACATGGAGCTAATTTCAATTTCTTCAGCAAATCGTTCGGCTCCAGCATCGACAGATATCCAGACTGATCAATTCCCAGGCAGCACAGTCTGTGCAGCTGTCTCTGGGTCTAAATCTGATCTCATGCTCAGATTACAGCATCACTTTTATAATATTCTGATGGTATTTCTCCCTCGTGCATGTATGCATACTGTATCACTGCTGTATCTCAGCACTGCAGAGCGTATAAACCACTGAAACTGGGGGTTTTAAAGCTGTCAAATCCTTTAAGATGTTTAAAGTAGGAGGGTGTAGTAGCAGCAGATATGGACTAACAGATGGCTTTTGAGTCTGTAGATTATATCAGTGTAAGTCAGGTCCATACGGTACTTTTACTATCAAATGTTCAGAGTGTTTTAAGTTCAAACTGATTTCTTTTTTGACATTTTGCTGCTTTTAAAATGCTAAGAGAGAACATAAGTGACTGAAATAGATCCTAGATTTATTTTTCAGTAACCTTGGGGTGCTTTAAAGTTGCAACAGTCAATATTTTGTTGCAGATTTCCCCGCTATGGGACAAATAAAGGATTATCGTATTTTATTTTTATACTGACAATGAATGAAGTTACTTTTGTGCGATGTAAAAAGGGCTTGATCGTAGTGATGAACCCACAGAGAATTGTCACCTGACTCTGCAGGCTGCTGTTTTCAGCAAACAAACCCCTCAAAAACCAGCTGTACATCGCGGAACATTTAGCAGCGAGAGCCAGATATTTTCCTGAGGAGTTGGTGGAGACCAAAAACGGAGATAAAAGAAAGAATGACTGATGGACCTCATCTTCAGACTCCAAATGATGCTAAAGTTTTGATTGAGGGCCGCACAAGGAAAGTGCAGTTGGAAATTTTCCACCGAAATAGCAAACTTAAGCTGACAGCACTAGCGTTGATGACAGAACGTAATTCCTGCAACACTCGTGAGGTGTCATACCTAACCAGCCAAACTCTTGTTAGGGGCACCCCAATAGTCGACTAAACATTAGACGACCAGAAAGGTCATTAGTCGGCAAGATTTCACTGGTTGCTTCGTTGCAGAAAAAACAAAAACAAAAGTGAAACTCTACTAGGAGCTGCACCTTGTCAAAATAAATAAATAAAATCCAAACCTATATGACTGGAGCATGTGTGACTTTACTTTGAAAGAACAGACACAGGAAGTGTCCACGCTCAGCAGTCAGACAGGAGTCAGGTTAATTTCCAGGGCTGGTACCTGCGGTTATTCCACAGGCTAGTTAATAACATGTCGGGCAGGAAATCCAAAGTGTGGGATCATTTTGAGAAGGTGAAGGACGAACCCAAGGTGATATGTAAACTCATCTTCATTGGTCGACTACAAACATGACGTATCATCTGAAACATGGAAGTAGCTACATGCCCATTAGCCCACAGCGTCATTAACAGGCGGCTCGCTCAGTGTGTGACGTGCACTTGGAGATAAAATATAAACCTATATTAATGAAGGTTCATTAGTACAGTCTTGTATTACGTATGTATCATTTAATCATTAAATTAACATCAGAAACATGAGAGTGACTCGTTGACTAATGGCCCTAAATGACGACTGTAGGTCGACTAGGAAAATTCTTAGTTGGGGGCAGCTCTAGTCTTCAAGTCACACATTTCATAGAGCAATGTTTATCACTCACTCACTTAACAGCTCATAATCAAGTCTGTAATAACTAAATTTTTGCACCCAAAATCAAACCAGGTGAAACACTGGATTCTCTTGTAGTCAGTGTGTGTGTGTGTGTGTGTGTGTGTGTGTGTGTGTGTTTGACAGATGTGAACACATCTGGCTCCACACCAGATTTAAGCAGAGAGCAGTGATGGTGACACAGATATACCATCACACACTCTGCTCCTTCACTGCAGCACTTTAAAGTGTGTCACCTCTCCTTTCTGTCTCCTCCCCCCTCAGTGAGGAGCTGAAGCTGGCCTCCCAGAAGTCTCAGCATCTTGAGGAGGTACTGACCTTTCTAAAACTGTATATTATTTTATTAAACGTATGAACGATTTCCTTCATCCTGTTATATAGATCAGGGTTTTGTTAAGTCAGAAACGGTGATTTGATTAATAGGTTTTGGCATTGTGAGGATTTACTTCCTGCTGTGACCGAACTCTTAAAGCTCAGACGGGTTTATCTTCTATTTAAATGCCTCTATATTTGTGTGTGTGTTTGCTTCTCAGCACAATGAGGAGCGTAACAGTCAACAGCCAGACATGAAGACCAGGTAAGAAACCAGGAAATGTGTTTGTTTTATGTGTGTACGCTTTATTTCTGTCAACTTCTGATGTTTTAACACAATATGATGAACTCTGGCTTTGATGTAATCAGAAAAAAACCCTCTCTAAGTAGTTGTTAAGTATTCCTCCACCTCTGGCAAGATTATTCACTGGCTCATAATAGCCAGCACCTTTTAAAGGGATAGTTTGGATTTTTTTTAAATGGGGTTGTATGAGGTACTTCTCCATAGCCACTGTGTTACCGACAGTAGATGTCAGTCAGCATGCCCCTAGTTCGGTGACACAAGCAGGAGTCCAACACAGAAGCTAAGCAGTGTGCTGCTGTGGAGGGGTCAGCAACATAATATATTTGGCCACCTAAATACATCGATATCCATTTAAGTGTACGCTATATTTAGAATATTTTCACTGCTTTATTTTGCCGTCAGACAGCAGTTTCTAAAGGGGAACTGAAGCCATTATCTTTGCTCTCTTCAAAGCCAGACTCCATTCAGAAAAACAGTAATTTAACATTGCTGAACACAGGAGCTGCTGGTCTACTGCCGCCTCGATCAGTTATATTTTGTATGTTGTTGTGTGAGTTCAGCGTTTAAAAGGGTTAGTTCAGATTCACCAAAGTCACACAATAACACAAACTAACTTCAGCCTAGTTCACATTACACGATTTTCACCGCGATTTTGACGTCGCAGAGGATCTTGAGAGCCACCTTGGGTCGGAGGTGAGTCGGCAGATAGTCTGCCACGACGAGTCCTCATGTGTGAACAAGCCTACGAGCAAGTCGCCCCCTCGTCTGCGGCTGGGACTGGATATCTGGCATGCTAGAAAACTGGAGTCTGACACAATCGTCAAAGAGCATCAGCCAATGAGAGGCGGGATACGACAGCACGCAGGAGGACGGAAGAAATGTGAGGAGGACAAGCCGCAGGGTTGCCAGGTCTGCTTATTAGCCACGACTTTGGGCTTGTTTTTTTGTAAAGTCGCTTACAAATATTGGTGGTCGCAGGTTGCGTTTTTTTGGGCTTGTTTCTAAAGTGGAGTTGCTTATTTGGGCTTGCTCCCTAAACGTCACCTTTCTCTATATATATCCGTCACTTCTTTTGGGCTTGTTTCCATAGCCCTGGTTGCTTGCTTCTCTCCCAAGATCTGGCAACACTGACAAGCCAGCAAGCAACAATAATAATGGCAGCATCCACAGGATCACGGGGAGCGTGTTTGGACCCAGGATAATAAAGATATCCATGCCTTTACGATGTGTCGTCTCCAAGTTTGGTGACGTCACTGCGTTATCTGGGGCTCTGTCGGCAAGGGCTCGGTGGAGAAATCTTGTGGTGTACACACACAGGTCGTAACACAGTTGGCGAGACTCCCGCTGACAGAAACACACGTCGCCGGGTATGAACACTCAGAAGATTAGGATAGTCTCTGCGACGCAAAATCAGGGTGAAAATCGTGTAATGTGAACTAGGCTTAACTGATCGTAGCAGTCGTAGACCAGCAGCTCCTGTGTTCTGCGAGGTAAAATTACTGTTTTGATTTTGTTGGTGTCGCATACTGTAGGGAACTGATTTTATAACCACTTTATTTTTGGAGTCAAATCTTAGTCTACAAAGCTGTTAAATACATGTAGTGGAGTAAAGAAGTACAATATTAGCCTCTAAAATCATAGGAGTAGAACAATAAGTTACCCTAAAATAGAAGCACAAGTACTGAACAGAGTTTATTCCTGACTTTTTAAATGTTTAACATCTGTTCGTCGTGTTTGGTCTTATTTTAATCCCTCTCTGAGTCTGTAAACAGAAGAAAGTTTGTGTTCAGTCTGGAGTTCAGTAATCAGAGGATAAAAACATCCAAACCTTCAGAGCAGCCACGACTCTCAAGCTGAGAGTGAATGTTTCTTATGAAGTGGTGATGATAGATGTGCTGAGGCATCAAAGTCATGTATTTGACATAAGATCAGAGCGACAAAGTGAAGCAGAGGGGAGGCGGAGAGCAGCTGACGGCTCGGTGGAGTCGGCCGGAGGGAAGTGAAGAGGTGATGCTCAATAATTAGAGCAGAAATAATAGATTTGGAGGAAGAGAGAGCTCTCAGGTAAACATGGAGGAAAGACAGGAGACGTGATTCAGTGAAACGACCTGCTTCATATCCAGTTTGATTTATCATGACAGCTGTTAACAGAGATGTTCTCGGGGTGTCAGCTGGGTGTCACTGATCTGTCACGATTGGTTTTGGAGGCAGGTGGTTAAAATCTGAAGCTCTATTAATCCACCGAGCTGCAGAGAAGATGATTTTTGGTGATGAATTGATATTGAATTCTTGGTTTCTCACTGTTTTATTAGTGTTGATAAAAAAATCCAGCATCATTTATGTGTTAGATTTGTACTGATGTTGGAACCTGAATACAATTTTCCAGTGAAGTCAGGCTCAACAAAATATAAAAAGCTTTATATTTACATGCATTTATTAGAGGTACCCTGTGGAGGTAGAGTGCTTGCTTTGGATGAGGGGAAGTAGGGAGAGAAGATGGACCCGCCGTCTTCTTGTGCTGGTTCAAGAAGAAGATATACTATCGTAATGCCCACACTTTGTGACTGTAACTGTCTCCATGTTTCTACAGAGAAACGATCTCTAATCAGGAGACGGAGGGCGAAATAAACTTCCAGAAATCCACTGGAGCCTTAATCTCAGACAAAGACCGGGAGCTGGAGACGCTGAGGAATGAGGTACTCACACGTGACTGTCACATCATGTCTGTAAAACTTCACTCTATGTTCTCTGAGCTGTGTGAGGGATTCATGTGTGTGCTCCATCGCTGCAGATCGCGGTGCTACGAGGAGAAAACGCCATGGCCAAGACGCTGCAGACGGCCGTGGAGACGTTGGAGAGAGACAAAGCTCAGCTGCAGAGCCGTGTTCACAGTCTAGAGCAAAGGCTCATGGGAACGCAGGCCTCGGAGGAGGAAGACAGGGAAGCTCCACCGTCAGGTGAGGAGACGACAGTTAGAGCACCCACTGTTTGGGTGAGGTGATATTTCTTTTTGTCAACCTGTTTCCTGGTTTCTTCTGCAGGCGACGCGGCCCTGGAGCAGCTGAGGGAGGAGAAGGAGTTCGCTGAGGGGCAGGTAAGACTGTCAGGATGTTATCAACCCAGTTCTCACCTCTGATCTGTGCCCACATGAAGGTGATCTGTGTCTCGATTTGTGTCCCTCAGATCAACTTCCTGAACAGTGTGATCGTGGACCTGCAGAGGAAGAACGAGGAGCTGAAGATCAAACTGAAGAAGCTCGCTCTGGCTGAGTTCAACGGCAACGACGGCACGGATGGGTAAGACATAGCTTCAAATCCATTAACCGAGAAAATAGTGTACTTGTTGGGGACTATTTTCAGTGGCGGATTAATCCTCATTTAGTGCGCTAGTGGAAGAAGGAGATAAGTCACACACTGTTGTCTCCGTCACACAGGTTTGTTGAAGGTGTGTCAAAGCGGGAAAAGAAGGCGACGCCGCGTCTGTTCTGCGACATCTGCGACTGCTTCGACCTCCACGACACAGAGGACTGTCCCACTCAGGCCCAGAGCCCCGACTCGGTACCTCACACCACCTATCACGGCAACCCGGCGGACGAGAGGCCCTACTGCGACATCTGCGAGGCCTTCGGACACGCCACGGAGTCCTGCAACGATGATCAGACCTTCTAGTAGCTCCAAAAAACTCTTTACCTGCATTTCCTTCCCTTTCCTCTTAAACACAGCTCACCTCTTACTCTCCCACGACGCAGCCCGACTAAATCCCCTTCAGATTTTTCCATATTGTATTTTTATACTGTATTTATGCATATCACTGGTAGCCACCGTCCTGATCTAAATCCTTTCTCTAAAGGTAAACTGTAATGCAGAATGCTCGTCCAAATATGCTGCTTTGGTGCAATATTGATGTTTATAACAAAAAGGAATCTGTCCTCTGCACTTCGTCGTTTTTATCGTGTTGTTTTGCATTTAAGTTTGTTTCTAAAATAAGAATAAGTGTTGTTTTTATGGGCTTTTTTGTTATTTAGCGAAAAACGATGCAACTTAATGAAGCACAGTTCAAACTGAAGGGAAAATGAAGAAGCACCTCTCCGACTCTACATTCCTCAAGTCTGTAAGGCTGCACACCAATCAGAGAGTGATACTGCCATGTCAAACCTTTTACTCATTTTTTAATGTTTAGTGATATTTTACAAACGCTTCCTCCAGCATATCAACCTATGACGGAGTATCAGGGTCACACAGGGAAACAAAGTCATGTCAGATTTGAGGAAATAAAATGTAATATTGTTAGAAAAAGGTGGAATTTTTTGAGAAAAAGTCTTAATATTTTAAGAGGAAATGCAACATTTAGAGGGAAAAAAGGTGTAATATTTTAAGAAATAAAAGTCGTAAAATTTCAAGACAAAGCTTACAGTTAAGAGGTGAAAGGTTGTAATACTTTAAGAAATAAAAATTATAAGAATTTTAGAGAAAATGTACAGTTTAGAGGACAAAAGTTGTAATATTTTAAGAACTTAAAGTCAATGTTTTAAGACAAAACGTACTGTTTAGAGAAAAAAAAGTTGTAGTATTATCAGAAATAAAATTAATAAAATGTCAAGAGAAAACACAGTTTACAGGAAAAAGGTTAAAATATTTGAAGAAATTAAAGGCATAATATTTCAAGACAAAACACACAGTTTAAACGCAAAAACTTGTGATATTATAAGAAATACAATTTATAGTATTTCAAGAGAAAACGTACGTTAAAAGCAAAAAGTGAAGAGAAAAAAATTTAATGATTTTTAAAAATTACAAAACAGTTAAACGACTTTCACAGTGAAATCTTACCTACTACAAAATGAATGACTGATGGAAACATTTAGTATCAAGTAGACGTAGAAATCGATGTCAGTGCTAAATACTTCATCTTGCTTTCTTTTCCAGGCTTTTGAGACCACGTTGGCAAACTTAAGTGATAGAATAAAATATTTCAGTATTACGTGAAGTCACTTCATGGGAAGTAAACTCCTAAATGTTTAAATGTTTTAGCATTTCCTGACAGTCCATATAAACTGTACTGTTACTGTCTTTACTTGCTGTTCATACTATGACTGTGCTCTTTAATCATATTATAATTATAACTTTTCTCCAAATATCACAACATTGTTTTCTGAATATTAAAACTTAATTCTCCAATATTATTACTCATATTCAAAATATTTTGACTTACAACTTTATTTTTTCGAAATAGTGCAATATTTTCTCAAAATAAAAATTCTTGAAATATTTCCAAAAAATAATTCTCAAAATAGTAAGACTTTATTCTTTAAGTATTTTACATCATTCTGGGCTAATAATAATATGAATGTTCTTGATAACAGTTTTATTCTCTAAACATTAAGACTCTTTTTCTGACATTTTTTACAATTTTTTCTTGAAAAATTATTTACAGTTATTCTCATAATATCAGGACTTAATTCTCACAAGAGAATATACTGACTTTTCTTGAAATATTACATCTTCATTGATGATTGTATTTGATAAAGGAAAAATATGACTTTTTATTAATTATTTGACTATTGTCGTGGCCCTTATATTCCATCGTAACCAACTTATATGTTAATCTATGGAAAACTAATAACACTTTGTAACATGAGTGAAGTTCAGTCTTGACGTTGGTAAAAGTGGCTTCAAAGGTTACTCTCACTGTGCTCCTCAGTGGATGCAGTTGAAAGAGTTAACTCCTGTGTCACTCCATCATGAAAACCACTGGGTGCAAGTGAAGACTGGAGATAAAATTCATTAGGTGGACTTTGACTTAAAGGGGCAGTTTAATTGTTTACTTTTATTTTTTATATTAAGTGGCTTTACAACATTTCTTTTTTGTCTAACAAAATAATTTCACGACTTAAGGTCCATTTAACAGTCAAGGAGCTTTCATCCTAATTATGTTTTTTTCAGTTGTCGTAATCTTCTAAAAACCTAAACCTGAAATCTGAGCACTTTAAGGACTTGAGATTTTAAGTTAAACTACATTTACATGACAGCGTGGCACCTTGACCAAAAGCTCCGGAGCTGCTGTCAAATGACCTCGTGATCAGATTCTTTTGTTTCGTCTGAACTCTTGTGAATAAACAACTTTTTTTCCATAGATCAGCATACAGGTTGGTGTCCTCGTATAACGCCACTGAGAGTCACAGAGGATTTGTTATAGTTGACGATGAAGTCGTTGCATTTTGTTATTTATTGTCTGATCTTTAACTAACCAGTGATATTCCTACAGGGACATAAGCTAGCACTGATGTAAAGGTGTATAGTCTGAACTAGGACTACTGTAGTATAGGTGGGCTTTTGAAATGCATCTGCCTCATGTTACAGAATGAAAACTACCCAGATTGAAAAAATGGAAGCCTCTATGAACTACGGGCCTGTCTACATGTATACAGATAATTTATTGTCAGCACAAGCTTTTAAAAAATATCCCCGTCCACACTAGAACACAAAGGTTGCCAGCTCAGAAGGAGTTGAGTCGAGTCAAGCTGAGCCGTAGCATAAAAGATGTAATCTAGTCATTAGACCTAGCAGTGCTAGTGCTAACAATACGTAACAAATAGATAGTCTGCCATTGTTGTTTCTGGCGCATGCTCACTGCAAAAAGCAACGATAGACATGCACAAACTGACGAGATATTTTTCCCCTTCCTTGTTAAAAATAATCCACATGACCTCCGTTTTTAAAATATCTCTGTCCACGCTAGAACGCAGACTCCAAACGCTTGCTGTGGCCAGTAGGTGGCAATACTTAAACGATACATTAAATACCAGAGAAGAAGACATGAGCATGCAGAGCGAGCTTAGCGGTACTAACAAATCAAACAATAGTACAACAGCAGTGGCTAAATATTTCTTTATTTCAACATATTTCACGCCTAATTTATTAACATATCTCTGGTAGACGGCCTGCAGGTGCTATGGAAATTGAAACGTGACTACAAACTGGCAGTCCGTTGTTGTTGCTGTTTCTGGAGCTCATTCCAGAGACACAAAAGGCATGCACAATTTGATGGGATGACGTTTCCAGTCGGATACAAAGCGACTGGAGTTTTGAAAAAGCTGCACCTTAGAAGGCGTTTAAAGAAATCTATGTTGAGTGATCTAAAACTTTGTGCGTGTGGACGAGAGCTCAAAACGCAGAGGAAAACATCCGTTTTTAAAATATCTGTATCTGTGTAGACATGGTTTTATAGTTTTGCACTGTCCACTTTAAAGATTCATCAGAAACAAACAGCGCTTTAACTTTATGATTCTAAACAAAAGTGATTTTATCATGAAGGTCAGTGCAGATTATTTTGTGTGCTGTCCCATTTCATACTGCCCCATTTAAAGATGATGTTTGACACTTTGGGAAACATGCTTATCTGCAGAGAGTTAAATGAGAAGATTGACACCTCTCAAATGTCTGTAGGCTAATATGAAGCTAGTCAGGCAGGTTAGCTTAGCGTAGCACAAAGTCTGTAAACGTGGGGGAAACAGCAAGTTCTCGTTTTAACACTTTGTTTTTGTACGGATTAACCAAACGAGACAGTGAAATTTAGACGTGGTGATTAAGGCTGATTTTGTTTTTTGGACAAAGCTAGACTAACAGTTTCCCCCCGTTTACAATTTAAGCTAAGCTAACTAGCTGCTAGCTTTAGCCTTACACTCTATTTAAAGGGGAACTAGTTTTACAAATCAAAGTCTGTTTACAGGTGTTGGGAGTTAAAAAAAAGTAGTACAAAGTCTTTAGTGTCACCTGAAGGAGCTGTGAATAGTCTGATAATTTGCCTCGAGTGATGTCACTTGAGTCAGCCGTAGCTGAAGCCTGCAAGTTTGAAAATGAAAAGAAATTTGGAAGGTATGGATTTAGAAAGAAGTGAGACTTCTGTAGCTCGCTTCTCATCTCTGCTGTAGACAAGAGGCTCCAGGGTACATTAGCCGCGACTAGCATAACACACCCATAGACTGTATTTAAAGATGAGCGACGTGTCTCCACTTATCCCCACTTTATAGAAGTGAAGCTAAAATATTCGGGAACTGGTGACGTCATTTGGAGCCAGAGTCTGTGCAGTCACAGTCTCCACAGTATCAATCATCTTTAAGACCTATACTGCAGCCAGCCACCAGGGGGCGATTGTGATGTTTCAGCTTCACTTTTGGGGAGCTGTCATGTCATCCATCTTTACATACAGTATATGAACATACCTGAATCCGATAGAAGTCCAGCTGTATTATGGGTAATGTAGGCGACAGTTTTCTGACAAGGAAGAGGAATGTGTTGAATTTAAAAAAGGCGATATCTCTGGTTCTGCTGCACTGATTTTGCCACCGTGACATCACCCATTTGTTTGTCAACTCCCGTTTTGAAGCCTTGAGTTCGACATTTTGGCCATTGCCATCTTGGATTTTTGGAGCCAGAAACAACCCTATTTGGACGAGTGGGTGGAGCTAACACCAACGCTAGCTGCTTGCTTAGTTAGCATGATGCATTTACAGCTATGGTTATCTAGGCTAATGCTAATTTTTGCGAGTGAAAAACAGGCTTAAAACCATGACAACAAAATGTACTTATTGGTAAACCTGAAAATTTGATGCCTTAGATGGTCTTTTAGTACAACCGAACACTGAAAAAGAATGTTTTTGCAACTAAAACGTTTGTGTCAGTCATCTTCTCTCACTCTGCCAGAAATCAAACCAAGCGTGTTTCCTGAACTGTGGAACTATTCCTTTAAATTGACCCTGTACAGCGACATGTATTTGACTTATCTTGTTCTTGAGCACAATTTTGGATCATATTGAATCTTCCAGTGTAACAGTGTATTATAATACATGATGTGACTAACCGTCGACACAAGTCTTTGTAAATACTAATCAGAGGCGTCCTTCTGATAAATGTTTACACAGTGCCATGAGACAAGAGATAGCTTTTATGTGTACTACATTTTATTTTTCTGCCCTGTTGATAAGATTGAAAAAAAGCCCATTTGTATAGACTTTAAAAACATGGTGTACTTTATAAGTGATGCGTCTAATTATTAGTGTAATGTTTTATATCTGTAACTACTTCAGGCACCATCTAGAAGTGGTTACCAAACTATTTTACAGATGTTGACGTGGTGTAAAATGTCACTGTTTTCTATGTACTGTATACTCCTCAACAGTCCAATAGAAATACTAAGAAAAAAAAGCTGGTGTTCATGTGTTTCTGTTTTCACTTTATTTGATAAGACAGATGGTATGAAAGGTGGAGAAAGAGGAGAGGGGAGGACAAAGAGCCAGAGCTGCAGCTAAGGACTCATCCTAGCTGCTAAGGACTCAGTGTAGCTGTTAAGGACTCAGTGTAGCTGTTAAGGACTCAGTGTAGCTGGTAAGGACTCACCTTAGCTGTTAAGGACTCAGTCTAGCTGCTAAGGACTCATCCTAGCTGCTAAGGACTCAGTCTAGCTGCTAAGGACTCAGTCTAGCTGCTAAGGACTCATCCTAGCTGCTAAGGACTCATCCTAGCTGCTAAGGACTCATCCTAGCTGCTAAGGACTCAGTCTAGCTGCTAAGGACTCATCCTAGCTGCTAAGGACTCAGTGTAGCTGTTAAGGACTCACCTTAGCTGGTAAGGACTCACCTTAGCTGTTAAGGACTCATCCTAGCTGCTAAGGACTCAGTCTAGCTGCTAAGGACTCAGTCTAGCTGCTAAGGACTCAGTCTAGCTGCTAAGGAATAGTTATGAATTTGTTAAGATCCATGTTAGCTAGCACTTCTCCTTTTCAAAGATAATCAGTCCACCTGACAGGTGTGTCCTATCAAGATCCTGATTAAACAGTGTGATTACGACACAGGTGTGTCTTGGGATGGTCACAGTAACAGGACACTCTTAAATGTGCAGTTTAATCTGAGAAAGGACTTTTGGATTTTATATAATTAGTGCTACAGAAAAAAACATTCTTGGTCCCAGATACCATAAAGAATCAGTCAGTATGTGGTGTGACACCACTTTGCCTCCTGCAGTGCGAAAAATCGCCTTCACATAGAGTGGATCAGGTTGTTGATTGTCGGCCCACTCCTCTTCAATGGCTGTGTAAAGCTGCTGGATAACAGCAGGAAGTGGAACACACTGATCCAGAGTGTCCCAAACATGCTGAATGGGGAACATGTCTGGTGAGTATGCAGGCCATGCAAGAACTGGGATGTTTTCAGGTTCCAGGAATTGTGTACAGATCCTTGCAACATAGAAATATAAATTATGCTGCAACATGAGTTCATGGCAGTGGGTCTCAGGATCTCATCACAGTTTCTCTCTGTATTCAAACTGCCATCAATAAAATGCACCTGTGTGTTGTTTGTAGCTTATGCCAACCTGTACCATAACCCCAACTCCACCATGGGGCACTCTGTTCACAGTGTTGGCAATGGCAAACTGCTCACCTGTGTGATGCCCTCTACAGTGTAAACTCGGATTCATCTGTCAAGAGAAGACTTTGCCACAGTGCTAGACACCATCAAGGGCGAGCATTTGCCCATTTATGTTGGATATGATGACCAACTACTGTCAGGTCCAGACCCTGGTGAGGGCGATAAGCACGCAGAGGAGCCTCCCTAGCAGTTTGTGCATAAATTCTTAGGTAGTGCAAACCAGTTGCTGCATCAGCTGTCCAGGTGGCTGGTCTCAGATGATCTTGCAGGTGAAGAACCTGGATGTGGAGGGTCTAGTCTGGTGTGGTTAATGTGGTGTCGTTTATGGGCAACAGCTCTGGTGGACACGCTCCCTCAAAACTTATGACATCTGAGGCGTTGTGTTGTGTGAACTGCAGATTTTAGTGTCTTTTTATTATGACCATCCCCAAGACACACCTGTGTAGTGATGATGTTGTTTCATCAGCATCTTGATAGGACACACCTGTCAGGTGGATGGATTATCCTGTTAAAGGACAAGTAACTAATATGGTTTTAACAAATTTGCATCCAAAATTTGAGGGACATGTCTGTTGAGTGCCTAAGAAAGTCTTGAAATTTTAACTTAAACTTGTGAAAAAAGGGAGCAAAAAAAGTATTGCATTTAAATGTTTGTTCAGTGTAGTTAAACCTCCTTTATGAGATGTCTTTTGCAAGTATTTAAACCTTTGAACCCTGAGTATATTGGTGCAATTTCTTTCAGGAACATAGGAAAAAAGGCAATAAGCAACTTGGTAAGAACGGTACACAAATTGCAAAAAATAATAGATTGAGAAAATAATTTAAAAAAAAAAAAAAAACTAGGGCAAAAGACAAAAAGCTAAGGAAAATTTATATTTAATTATTTTCTTTACATATTTATAACCATGGTACAGAATTATAATTTTTAAGCCTGTTTTCTTTTGATTTTAAACGTCATCTTTTTTAAACAAATTTTCTTTTTTTCTACAAACTTTTTGGGTCATTTCTGCTCTCATTGCTCGTTGCCTTCTTCTCGTATTTTTGAAAGAAATCAAGCCACTTTGCTCAGGTTTCAAAGGGTTAAAACCACCAATGGTACTTCAACCAGTAATAAGATAAAGAAAGAGATATCCCGTATTAGAAACTGTCTAACTCTCTTCTTTTCCCTGTAAACACTGAAGACAAACACCAAAAACTTTTGTGAATTTTATTAAGAAAACAAAACCATTGGACATGATAAAAACCAAGCACTACTGATGGAATAAATAAGTCAAACCAAACCATAAATCTGTACAAGATCTAAACTGAAACAAAATGGTCCCAAGAAAAAAAAAACAACATACAAGATTTTATATCTCACAGCTCTTTTTTGTTTTAAACACACAGTTATGAGCAAACTATAAGCAATCGGCTCAATCAGGTGAAAGCTACAACATAAGTGAGATTTTTTTTAAACCAAGTGTACATAATGCTGTTTATAACTGTTAATGTCAATACAATAGCATTTTAAGTTCCAGCGCTGCTGGACTGGGAATGAGGTATATGCTAATCCATCCTCTAAACTGAGACAATTTTAAAAATTTCTTTTCTCTCCATCCATGTGAATGCTGATTTGCTGAAATCTGATCAAGTAATTCTGCGTATTAAAGTACTTCTTATAGCCCCTGTTACGTCATGACGTCATTGGTTTGCAGTGATTCAATTGATTTCAATCCATATCCGCAAGTAAATGTTAATGAAACTGAATCTTCCATGTGTGAGGTTGTACATTAGAGGTCACAGGTCTGAATCCGCACTATATATATATATATGTGTGTGTATATATAAAGTTCAAGTAAATTGCACAAATCTGCACAAAAACCGAGAGCGTGCTTGATGCCACACGTGTATGGATTCAGCCAATAGACAGCACCTTGAAGGAGGATTAGAACCAATGCTTGAGCTAAAAGACTGGACCCTTCTGTCAGAGATAAGTAGTGACACACAGAACATGTACAGAGGTGGGAGGTGATTAAATACAAGTCATGATGGTGGACCACACGGGAAAACCAGTCCCAGTAACTGTAACTGGTCGGTTTCTACTTCAGAGGGGGGGGGGGGCACCACACGAAGTACAAACAGATCAGCATCCGGGAACTCTGAATTATGAGGTTTGCAGATGTTAAAATATCCAGAATATAAAGTTCTTCTGGGTAGTGTTCAAATTCCAGTTTTTAACTGTTTAAAAGAAACAGTTCCACATTTTGGGAAAAACAATTTCAGGTCGGTGCAGTAAAGATGACGCTACAGCTGCCAGGAGACGGTTAGCTTAGCTTAGCTTAAAGACTGGAAACAGGGAAACAGCTAGCCTTTGCGTAATATGTGAAAAAACAAAAGGCCTTTTGATGCTACGTTGACTCGGAGAGCTTTAGCGCCCCATTTCGAAGAACTATCCATTCAAAGGTGGTGAAATTTTAGTTTTATGATGTAAATGTCTGCTTCTATTTTATTTTCTGTTGGTTTTGCTAACAGACAGCCGGCTAGTCATGTTAACATGCAGAAACATTGCACCCACTTGCCCACCCATCAATGGTTAGCTAACGTTAGCCTTGACTGCTCTGCAGTGCACACCACACTGATCGGGTAAGAGCTAGCTAGCGGCTGTGAGATTGTACCCACCCTCTGATCTTCCCCCAGGTAGCTCCGGTGAATACACAGCTTCATTTTGAGCCGCAAAACCCCTTTAGCATTATTTACTATGTTAGCACTACTACCAGCTGTGCTGACACTGCTAACAGCGCTAACAGTAGTTAAAAATGCTAAAGGGGATTTGCATCTCAAAATTAAGCCACTACTCCAAGGAGTGCCCTGGGGTAGACTTGAGGAGGGTGGGCACAATGTTTCCACAGCAATGCTGTTCGGTTGGGATGGTGTTACAAGCGGTAATCGCCAAATGAGCTGCGCGGCTAGCTAGTTCCCACCAGACCCGGGTGGTACACAGTGCAGAAAAGTGAGAAGCAGCAGAATGAACCTATGGTCAGACACTTGTGACTGGTCAAAAATATTCATGGTGTGTAATCGATTAATCGTTGACGTCCCTAATACAAATTAAACAAAGATACGTGTTAATTAGTGAGCTAATTCCGCCTACCAGCACCTCTATTGCTCACTAATTAAAACATTAAGTCTACAAGATTAATTTGTATAAAAACAGAAGCCTGAAAACAAATTTTATGTCGGGTATTCTTTGGACAGAAACTGGCTAGCTGTCATTTCAAGTCTTATGCTACGCTAACCTGTTATAGAGAGCAGCAGGAATGCGTTAGCATTTTAGCTCTCTGAGTTCCCTCATCTTGAGGTCAACAGGTTTTTGGTTAGAGGCCTGAAATAAGATCTGTGGTTAACACAAGCTGAAGAGACTTTAATGTTTTGTTCTACGACATAAAATAAGTCAGTAAACTTTAAGCATCTTAAAAGAGGTGGTTGCTAACAAGTGGCTAAAGGAGACTACAGAATGTCATCATGATAAACATGGCTTTACCGCCTCGTTATGGTGGTAACGTTAAGTCATGCAACCGTGGTGTAGTTCATTATATCTTAACGCTTCAAATCTTGCTGAACAAAACATGTAAGTGTCATAAATATTTGTTTGCCACAGAGCTTGTTTTCTGCAATAAAAAAAAAACAACCTGTTGCTTTTTGATGAGGGAACCAGGGCAATGCTAACATCTGGGTCGACCTACAGAAAAACGTCGCCCCTGCAGCACTCTTAGCGGCTGTTTTATGGGGGTTACTTTGCGCAAAGCCAGGCTAGCAGTTTCCCTTTGTTTCCAGGCTTTATGCTAAGCTAAGGTAAGCTAACGTAACTGGCTTCACATGTAACACACAGACATGAGTGGTATCAACCCTCTCTTTTAACTCGAAATATTTCCCAAAATGTTGAATTATTCCTTTGAATAAAAACAAGTGTTGCAATTGAACATAAATCTTGGATAATGCTAATTAGTGATGATAAGGCAAAACAACAAAACAAAAACATGGCACCAAAATTGTAATTCGAAAACCTGCTTGACCTAAAACGTGTATTTAATCGTAGCAACTCAAGGCACACCTTCAGGATCTACGCTACCTGCCTTCACTACTTATCCAATCTTGACCAGTACCTTCTTCTTCTTCTTCGTCTTCTACAAACCACAAACTAACTCACTTAAAAAAACATGAATGGAGAACTTTTCATGGATAGAGAAAAAAGACTTCCACTACAGCAGCAAATCTATCTGTGATCGATTGTGACATACCATAACAGTGCATTGACCCTCCTGAGAAAAAAACCCTAAACGTTTCCTAAACAAATATAGAACATTAGTCTAACAGGAGGCGAATCGGGAGGATTGAAGTGACGTGGTCTTAGGGCGGAGGTTCCCCCCGCAGCCGCTGATCTGAGACCAGGTTAGCCTCGTGGGTATCCTGAGCTAAACCAGTAGCACTAAAACGTTTTGAAAAGCGGTCTCAGAGCAGCGCCCGGGATCAACCTCGTCCTAATCTCAGATCCCCAGTGTTAACTCTTTCTAGTCACAGATGCAGGTCAGTGTTTGTCGTCTGGCCTGGCGGTGGCTGGGGCTCGGCTGACGGCGCCGCCCCCTGGTCACGGAGGGGACTGCAGCCCCGGGGTTCAGAGCTTCTCTTGGCATTAGTGAAAAGGTGTGGAGAAACTGGAAGGAAGCACGGAGGGGACCAGTGAATAGAGGTAATATCCATTCTCCCTCTGTGGCAGAGGAGTGTTAGGGCAAGAGGAGGAGGGGAAGAGAGACGTCCATTCTCCCTTTGGTATTGAGAGGGGGAGGTGGGGTAGTGAGAGGAGAGCCGGTGCATCCATTAGCCCTAAATTATCTAGAGTTAATGGAGGGAGGTGCAGAGGGAGGGAGGAGGAAGGGAGGGAGGAGAGGAATGACTCAGCCCCAAACATTTAACTCTCCTCAAAGTCCTGAGACGAGGACTCCACTTTGCTTTTCTTGCTGGGCGGAGCCTCCTCCTCTAGGTCCTACGAGAAAAAAATAAACGTGTCATTAAGACTCAGACATTTTTCTTTTGTTAAAACTCGTACAGAACATGTACAATAGCAACTTTAATGCCAAGAAGAACATCGACATTTCCATGACAGCTAAGCTAATGGCATCTGCTGGGGTCACACTTTTAAAAGACCTTTTTAATAACACGTAGAATGTAATTTAATATTTATCGAATATCGATCTAATATATAAGTATGATGTAAACCAGTAGGGATGATATGACCTAGAATTATTTTTCGTTATATCACATTCTTTCAGTACTTCTCAGCAGTATATAACAATAATTCCTTGAACAATGGTGCTTACTCACTCCACAAATTGCAGCACAGTCTACTGTTGCAACAAACACACGACTGCCTACAGCAGATGAGAAAATGTTTCTGACTTCAGTTAAACAGAATTTACAGCACACAAACCCTTGGGTTCATGCAGAAAGTATGTTTTTAACATGATCAAAAGGGAACTTGAAACAGGGATGTGCTCAATTAGTCGACTAAACCAGTGGTTTCCAACTTGTGGGTCGCGGGTCCATCCTGAAAGGACCGCAAGTGACTCGCAAACGTGTCAAGTTTGTAAAACAAAGCACCTTTTATTTTGAAGTACAGTAAATTTTTGGCAGAGCTTTTATTTTGAAGTTCTATTTCCTGCTGTAGAGTGAGTAACTAATGGACAGCTACTTGACAGAGACAGCAAACTAGCTCGACTACATGGCCAAACGCAAGTATGACGCAGTATGTATTAAACTGTGTGGACCTTGAAGTAACGAGGAGAAAGAACAACTGAGATTAACAGTTAAATGTTGCTCTCCTTGCTAGCTGGCACCAGGAACAGGTCTACGAGTGGGTTTAACTTAGTGCTACACAGTTCAGCTGTAATTAAAACAAGACCTGGTGATTGAAAAATGTGATCAACGATTTCAAACAGCTCTTAAAATATACGCAATATTTTTCAGACAATGTTCAAAGGGCTAGTGCGTCAGATTTAGTGGCATCTAGTGGTGAGGTTGCAGACTGCAGCCAGCTGAAACTTGTGTGTGCCACGCATGTAGGAATATTACTGTGGCTGATGTGAAAACATGAATGTCCCTATATAGAGCCAGAGTTTGATTTGTCCATTCTGGGCTACTGTAGATACAACAGTGTGGAGTTTGTACATATAAACAGCTCTGTCTAAAAGGTACTGAAAACGCAACAGTTCTTATTTTTAGGTTATTATAAACTAATGGAAACATAGTTATGAATTATGTTTTATTTCTGCCCATAGCTGCCCTTAAATCCTACACACTGGACCTTTAAGGTTAGCATACTCTTTGTGGAAGCTAACAGGGGATTAAAAAAAGCATAATACATTCAGGCCTGGTGTTTGTTGTGTCGAGATATTTACAACTTTTATTAAACAGGCACACTGCCGCACACATGCTCCAAGGACATGTTGTTATTCAAGGTCCTGCTGTATCTGTGCGACTATAAATATCTACTTAACATTCACTGAGTGCCCGGGGCCAACATATAATATGGTGTGGCTGTTAAAGCAGCAGCTACAGAGGAAAGGGATAAATGTTGATAAATCAGACACGGATTTTGTTTGTCTTAAGTTTTGTTTGTCCTGGTTTTCAGAGTTCTGCCTCCAAACCAAAAATGTTTGTTTGCAGTGTTCACAGAATTTAAAATTTAAGCAACATCGTGGTTACATCTCTTCCTCACACTTCACTGTCAACAGTTTGAAGTGTTGGGGAATTTGTCAGGAAGAGATGGAGCTTTACATGATGATAATTTCTGGGACAAGTTTAGAAATCACAGCTATGATTTGTCAAAACCTGAACACATACGATTGCAAGTACCTGCACGGCCAGATACCATTACAGGAAGTGAGAAAATGCGTCTTGAGTGTAGTTTATAAGCCGTGTTCGTACCTGAGTGGCTTTGCTGTCTGAAGAGTCCCTCTCCCCTGAGGACAGACTGTCTCTCTTGGCACTTTGTGCTCTCTCTGAGGTCTCTGATGACGGGGTGGTCTTACCTGAGGAGTTTTTAACACATCAACAAATCAGAACAGGAGCATGTTTATTCATCTGGCAGTAAACACAGAGGAGGACTGAGATATGTATCTGAGAGAAGACATGTTGTAGCTGCAGACGCCTGTTTTCTGACCCTTTAATGACACACTGTGGTGAAGAGAAGTAACTGCACACTAACATGGAGTCAGCGGAGACACAAACTAAAGGTCAGTTTAGTTTAACTTTCTTTTTATTCTGTGGACTTTTACTCGTCTTTTGTTAGTTTGTTTTGTTTTTAATATTTTACTGTCTTATTGTTGTAATGTTCTAGTCTTGCAAAACTTTCCATTTAGTTGTTTGTGTTGTCCTTTAAATTGTGTCTGCGTCATTCCAATTTTGCCATGTGACGCACTTTAGGCTGCGTGTTTGTATGAGAGGTGCCACATAAATAAAGTTGAGTTGAGTTAACGAACAGATCCTGAATCAATCAGATCGATCAACAGGAAATTATCAGTAAACATTTTGATTATTTACACTTTCTGAAATAAGAATATTTGCTGTTTTTCTCAGTCTTCAGTCATGGTTGATTTTTTTAAAAATTATTAATTTATCTTTTACATTTTCTCAATCCAACAGTTGTCGTACAGTCATTAGCTGCAGCCCTACTTTTCATTACTGGCTTCATCCATCTGTGTAAGCGACGGCTTTTTGTTATTCACACAGAGGCGTCTTTGAAGCTTTAATTAATGACAGTCATGTGTGTGATGGACACATTTTCTTTTTAAATTTCATCATTTAAAGATATCAGATAGCAAATTCTGCTGCCTGTCTTATAATGTTCGACAGTGCACGAGCGTTGAATGACAATCAGTCCCTCTGGGATTTTGTGTGCTGATTTCGGGATTGTTGCAACTGGATTTCAAGTCATTTATGTTGCGATGTTTTTCAGGCATTTTTTTTGCAATTAAACTGTGAGGGCACGAGAAAACTGCAGAAATACTGGCGATGCTGACTTGTATTTCAAGCTTATTATTATGAGCATTCAGTGTTTCACTGTTTTCCGAAAGAATTAGAATCTATTCATGATCACCAACTGTTTGACGCAGCGCTTGAGGACCATCTCCTTGAGCTGCTCTCCCTCCTGCTCTCATTTCGCGCTGACACGATTAGGAGGAACATTTTTGTAAACTATTTTGAGAACAGATTCATTGTAAAGTCATTTTTCAAGCAAAGACGCAGCTTCCAGCTTCTTTATTGTGATGTCCTGCTGCTTTTCTCTGTCTTATATGATAAAATTATTTGCTTATTTCATCCAACCAAAAGTCCGAAACATAATGTGAAGACATCACGTTGGACTTGATGAAGCTTTACTGGGCATTTTTCACCATTTTCTGATATGTCATAGATTAAACAATTAACCAAGAGAATAATCCAAAGATTGTGATTGGGCGATATGACAGTATATACTGTGTAATGTGTCCATCGGTAGAGATTTGGCAATACTGTTTGTACTGCAGGAGCTACTCAGGACAGGCTGAGCAGCAAGTCAGGGCTGGATCTTACGCGATCTTGTAATTCTTGTAAAACCAGCTGCCTCGCAGTGTTAACGTGACTTGGGCAGTTGAAAATACAGAAACCCGTAACACTTGAAAGAACCAACCTCAGGAACCTTAAAGCTTCTACTTTGAACAAAGTTTAGTTTTACCGATTTGAGTTTTTTTAAATTTTTAAATCAATCGTTCTCTGATGTGAGGCAGCTGTTTTTTGTTTGTCCATAAGTTTCAAATAAAAGAAGAAAATAACCGGACTGCACTTCATCACATTTAATTATTTTAAACCAGTTCTTAATTGACTTTACAAAACAATTACTGTATCATGATATATACTTTTACATTGATATAAAGACAATGACGGAGCATGTACGAAGATTTTGGTCATATCTCCCACCGCTACAAAAGATTAACCAATGGAGAAAATACTCGTTAGCTGCAGCCCTACTGTTATTTTAGTCATATTTCCTCACAGGCTGTATGTAAAGTGTTTTTTACAGCATATTTATTTATTCATCCACGCAGCTGGCATGAGTAAATAAATGCCAAAGATCCAGAAAATAAGAGGCCTCGCAAGTGGTTGCACAAGGGTTTATTTTGTTTGTGGAAAAGGGAAAAAAATATGTTTTCTAGACGGATGTGAGAAGAATCTACTCAAAAACTTAAAACTGTCATATTCAAAGTGTTTCATGATTTATCTATTATACTGTTTTAATTTATTAGGAGCACAAGAGATGCTAAATGAGTAATTAATTTGTGTTATTAAGTGTTTAAGATGTTCACTCTCTCCTGTTTTTCTCTTTCCGTTAACCTGACAGCATTCAGTTCAGACTGTGCTGTGTTTTAAGTGTTACAGAAATGTTCATAGCTCTTCACTAGTACGACTGTCAGTTATTCAGACATGAGACCAACATGTTGAGTCGCCATCAGGTCCATGTCAGAGAGTGTTGGAGGAGGAAGAAGGTTGGCGGTTAAAGTTGTATTTAACTATGAGGTGGAAGTAGTCTTTTAAATTGTCTCTCAGTGTGATGTCGTTGGTCCTGTCGTTACAAGACAGAGACAAAATTAGAGCGGCAAAACAAAAACAGGAAGTGGTTAATCATCCATCCAATGAGGCGTACAGCTACACTGACACCTGCTAGCCGTCCTCTCTGAGTTGGAAATAACAGTGAGAAGACCGTTGGTACTGTCAGATGTGTGTGTGTGAGAGTGTGTGTGAGTGTCTGACCCCTCTTGCTGTCCGGGCTCTGGTCAGTCTTGCCCTCGCTGTTCTCGCGGTGAGACGTTGCGGTGGGCTCCGGGGCGGGGCTGGTGCTACAACTGTTTTCCTGTTTGACTGGAGATGAGTCGGCGATGGAGCTCTGGTTGCTGTTGTCATCTGCAAAAGACAGAGATGGAGTCATTTTAGATGGTTTATGTTATTAGGAGATTGTCAAACACTGATCTTGAGACACAGAACATAACTTTTTTTTGTCGTTTTGTGTTGGATTTTTTTCATCAGTGTGTCATTTTTCATGTAAGATGCATAAAAACCGTCAGGAGCAGTGGGTACAAATGTCTCAAAGCACAGGTACTTCAAGTATCTGCAGGTTTTAACACTTTAAAATGCTACAGTTCATTTCTAAACTCATTTTAAACTGTCAATGCCTGAGACAAGAAAGGGTGTGGCTGTGTTAAGAAGAAGCTACCACTTCCTCCAGGATTTCACAGACTCTTTTTGGGGTTGCTGCAGCTTAAAATTTGTGATTTCATGGCAGCTTTTCTTAAACAAATTGCAATGCTATGTTTTTTAGCATTGTGAAAATTGCAATTGTTTTTGTATTATTTAGTAAAATCGAAAGCAACTTGTTCCACTGAGAATAAAATGGCTGTGTACTGAGTTTGTGACATCACCCAATGTTACCACTTCACCAGCATGTTTAAGCTAACACTTGATTCTTCAAGCAATACGTAGATCTGGATGCAGCAGCCTCAGTCAGGTTGATTTGTCTAATCTGTTGTCGACGTGCTTCAGTCGTTCTCTGGGTACGTTTTGCGGTAGTTAAGTATTTAATGTCAATCAATGAATTTCATTTGTGTTCCACCACGATGTTGCACATGCTGCTGAACAGTTTAGTGCTGCTTTTGTGCAGAATATCAGGGAACGCCTTGCTCAGTTTTCGGCAGTAATTTTCTTGGGGAATGTGAGACGTTCATGTCGCGTATGTCTGCGTCTACACGACCAGAAACTGAAGTTTGGTGATACTGCAGTGATTGGACAAAAGTGCAAGGTTGCGCAGAATTCGTGGGGGCCATGACTTTGCACTGATTGTTGTGATCGCAACATCGTGCAGCGGCTGAGCAACAGATTAAAAAAAAAAAAGTTTTGTGAATGTCTTGGAGTCTCTGAATGATTCCTCTCTTTGTAGGATTTTAAATATCTTCCTTATAGTCAACAAATCCTGTGACAAGATCAAAACCAAATGTTAATGCATCTACTAACAAGCAGAGCCTGATCTGTGCCATAGAGCTCCACTGTTGTCCAAAAACTATTTAAAACACATCATTGAGCCACACTGTTGCACAAACATTATATATATATTTTTTAAAGATATACATCTACAGTAGGAGCCAATGGGCTTGGAGCTGAGAGCCACAGGCAGACGTCAGAACGGATTTAGAGATGGGCTAACAGGATGCTGGTTTTCGGCTTTTCATTGGATTTGTTGGCAGTAAGAAAAGCACAGAATATCACCGGCCGTGTCTGTGAAGATTTTCAGTACGTACCGTGCATGTCCATCATTCCCGGAGAGGAACTGTTCTCTGGAGTCGTCAACTCTGAGCCGTATTTCTCATCTTTACCCTTCTTCTTATTTTTGTTTTTCTACAATGAGAGAAAAAGTCACTATTAAAACACACAATAGAGAAAATATAGATACATTTAGCTCTTGACATTAGGGGAGAAAATATTCTTTTGTATATAAAAGGACCTGTTACACAGTGTCTTTAAGGCTTTACTGTAACTGACTATTAATATCACTTAGAGAGGCAGAACTCACATCATCTGATTTGGGCTCCGTCACCGGCACCCACTTGTAGATGCGAAGGGACGTGTCTCCAACAGTCACCCATTTCTTCTCCCTGTGTAGGAGCAAACACAAGCTCACTCAAAGGCACCATACATTACATTATTTCCCCCGGCAAGCAAAGACAAGAACGCAGCTCGCTGTCACAAAGAACACAGTCATTCTATAAATGATATAATATATAAAAAGGGTTCCTGGTGGGCTATCATGGTGACATTAGTTTAAGAGTACAGGCTGCAAATGATTATTTTTACTCTTCATCATTTTTTCAACCATTTAGTCCACAAATTGTCAGACAACATTTATAAATGGCCATCTCAATTTCCCGCAGCCAATTATTACATTGTCAGATTGCCTCCAACCAACAGCCCAAACTTGAATAAATTAAATAAAAAAATGATATAAAGCCAAGAAGAAGAGCAAATTATCATATTTTAGAGGCTGGAGTCGGTGAGTGTTTGGCATTTTTGCTTAATAAATGACTTAATATCTGTCTGTGAATGGAAAATATTGTGATTAGCGCAGCAGGAGACATATGATGTTAATAATAAATAGACACTAAAATCACTACTGAATCCCAAAGGCTCATTATGTCTCTGAGTACAATTACACTACAGCAGATAAAATACTTTTAAAGACATCACATCAGGCTTTAGGAACATTTTCTGGCATTTTGTGAACTGAAATGAATAATTAAGAAAATAACTGGCACATTAGCTGATGATGAAAACACTTGTTAGATGCAGCCAGAAAATAATTTGGCTATAAAATGTTAGAAAATTGTAAAAAAAAATCTCCCAAAGCTTTAGTCGATAAATTTAAATGTTGTATTTTGTTCAGGTATTTTTGCATAATTTTTACAACAGTGGCCAGTTACTTTATTCCAATCTAATAATCATTTAATCAAATAATAATTTTAGCTTAAATTAAAATTTAGAAACATCGACTCATTGAAAATAACAATGGGAATGAGTTATGACAACAAACTATGAATTAAAATCAAAAGGAATATTGTTTAGGGCGGCAACTAATGAATCATTATTGATCTATCTACAGATTATTTGCTCCCTTGATTGACTGTTTGGTCAAAGAAATTTAAGACTATACTAAAAATCTTCATCACAACTTGACAATGACACATTCAAACGTCTCGTTTTGTCTGATCAACAATCCAAAACCCAAAGATCACCAAGAAAACCATCAAATTCTCACATTAAAAGAGCTGAAACCAGAAGTTTTATAGATTGTCTTTTCTTAAAAACAACTTAAATGATTAATCAGTTGGCAACATGGCTGCTGATTTAATTTTCTTACCAAGCTGACTAATTGTTTCAGCTCCAAAATTATGATTAAAATAACAAAAACACACTAAAATTGACAACAGGATACTGTTGAAGTGATAACATATGATACAATAAACATAAATATTCGAATTAGAGCTGCAACCAACATATTTTCTTTATCAATTAATCTTTGGATTATTTTCTTGATTAATCGGTTAAACATTTGGTCTATAAAATGTCATAAAGTAGAAAAAGTGCCTATCATGTGTCCAAATGTCTTATTTTGTTCAATCAACACTCAAAAACTGGGACTTTTGGGCATTTTGGATTCTAGAAAATTGACTTAAACAATTTAATAAATCATCTAAACTGTCACTAAATCATTTTCTGCTCAGCGACTAATGGGTCAGCAATTGATTGTCCGGCAGTGGTGGACCAAGTATTCAGTTCATTTAAGTATGTCTCAGTAAAATGTACTTAACGTGTCAAAGTAGTTAATGTTAATGTGAAGGTAGCATTTAGTTAGTTAAAGTGGAGCAAACAGCACTTAATATTCTATATTCAACTGTATATATTTACGTATCATTTGTGTGTTAAAACTTGATCTGACAAATAAAATATTTACCATTAAAGTAAAGGAGTTAAGTTTGATTATAAAGTTGTATAAAATGGAAATACTCAAGTAAAGTACAATTTTGTTATAGACGTACTTCAATACAGTGCTTGAGATGACATACATGTCAGTAAGTATTGTGTTTAGACAGCTTAGCAGCACACAGTGTTAGCTTACATTACAGCAACACAAAACAAAAATCATAAATTTATATATTTGTACCTGAAAGCTTAACATCCAGTTTGACAATGCGTTTTATTTTTAATTTTAAAAGTTGACCATTAAATTAACATTATTTCCAAAACACGAACTTCTCCTGACTTTGGCCTGGTTTGATTAAACCACCTGATAACTTAAAATTGTTGCTGATTAATCGACTAATTGTTTCATTGTGAAGCAGTGGAGGAAGTATTCAGTTCATTTACTTACAGTAAAAGTCCTTCATTTACAATACCACTTACGTTTATATCAGTTAAAGTTTAAAATTACTCATAATTCCCTTAGAGTTATGCTGTTGGATATATTATTGTTTTATTATCAGTACTAGATTAATGTGAAAGTAGCATTTAGTTGCTTAATAAGCAAGGAGCACTTTATATTTCATATATATTCATAATTTGTATGTATTTACACACGTGGCAATATAAAGAAACTTTTTTTTGGTAGTTGAGTAGCATTCATAGTGTTAGCTTACATTACAGCAACAAAAAACAAAAAATAAACAACCCAAATTAAATAATTAACATTTTTAAAATGTTATATTTGTACCCAAAAGCTTAAAACCCAGTTTGACAATGTGTTTTATTTTTAATTTCAAAAAAGACTTATTAATTATTATTTTAAACGACCTGACTTTGACCTGGGGATGTTTGATTAAACCACCAATGAATAAATTTGTTGCTGATTAATTTTACGCAGATCAACTAATTGATTAGATTATTGACTTATAGTTTCAGCCGGAAGTGGTGGAGGAAGTATTCAGTTAATTAACTTAAAGTAAAAGTCCTGCATTAAAGGGAGAAACTTTTGTTGCTAGTTTAGTAGCACAGTGTTCGCTTACATTACAGCAAGAAAACAGAAAATAAACAACCTAAATTAAAAAAATAAAATTTTATTAAATTATATATTTGTACCCGAAAGCTTAAAATCCAGTTTGACGATGTGTTTTATTTTCAATCTTAAAAAAAGGACGGTTAAATTAACGATATTTTAAAACCACTAACTTCTCCTGACTTTGACCTGGGGACGTTTGATTAAACCACCTGATAAAAAACAACACCGTGTTAATGCTGCCGCCGGGCGGAGTTACCCGCCTAAACGAGCCTAAATATGTCGCCGACTCTAACATGTGAAGATGAGGAGGGTTAAATGTGTTTAAAGTGTGTTCTTGTTGTGTTAAACGTGAAGACTGAGTGAGTACGTGTTGAGCCATGCACTCCTGTTAGCCTACTTCCCTCTCCCAACCCCCACCGAGCCTCCTCCGTCTCTCTCGGACCTAAAGGGCGACTCAAAGCGCTTAATTTAAAACTCCACACGGACTAAACTCCTCCGACTCCGGAGCGCCGTCGTCAAAATGTTTCGCCGTCAACACTTTGAGAGGTTTCGGCCCTCAAACAGCCGCTACGGGCTCAAACAGCGGGCAGCAATGGCTTCATGTGACTGCATCGAAATGGCTTCTGGGTTCAACCCTTTCGCCGTTTAGAGAAAAAAACCCGGGTACATGATGTTATATGTCGGATCCTCAGCCGCCAGACGACGGGCTGAGGCGGTGCACCGCACTAGTGCGCCCCGGTGCAACCTGAGCTGCAAGTACATCTGCCGTGAATCCTCCGTTCACAAATCATCCTTTTCTTTCAATTCCATCCCGTCTCCTTCCCTCTCCTCCCCCAACAAGCCCGAGCCTTTCTCGTGTTAGATAACCGAGCCCGCTTCTTTCCCTCTTCCTCTTACCATTTTCGTACTTTCTCAATAGCGGCCATAACCCTCTTGATGTCATCTTTCGCCCTGCTCCGGGTCTCAGCTCGGACCGACCTGCCCGACATTGCCGCGGTGGGTATAATATTTTTAAAGCTCAGCCGGCAGTTCAGACACAATGCAAACAGTAGAGCGCACAGAGGAGCCACTGCGCATGCGCCGACTGATAGAGCAGAGAGAGGAGAGGAGGGAGGGAGGGGGGTGGCTGCAGCTGCACTGTGAAGACAGATGTGTCTCCCTGCTGTGTGTGTGTGTGTGTGTGTGTGTGTGTGTGTGTGTGTGTGTGGAGGAGAACAAAGAGGCTGCTGCTGCTCCCTCATCCAACTCAAACACCCCCAAAACTAACACAAGTTCAGGCTGAAACTTTCAGGTCTGTCTGCTGAGGCGTTCAGCAGGGCCGGAGAGTAACGGCGGGGGAAGTAATCACGTCATTTACACCAGTAAAAGTACTCAAACACTACTGTAACATTACTCTGTTACAAGTAAAATAATGTCCTGCATTGAAAATAGAGTAAAAGTAAAATACTTAAGTAAAAGTCCAGCATGGAAAATGTAGTTTGAGTACTGGTACCACACTGTGGAAAATACTCTGTTACAAATAAATATCCTGTGTTGAAAATGTAGTTAAAGTACTCATACCACAGTGTGAAAATACTCTGTTACAAGTAAAAGTAAAAAATGCAGTTAAAGTACTATCACAACAGTTAAACTACTCATTACAAGTAAAATTCAACAAGGCAAATGTAATAAAAGTACTAATACCCCACTGTGAAAATACTCTGTTACAAATAAAAGTCCAGCAATGTAAATACTTTAAAAGTAGAAATACCACACTGTAAAAATACAAAATAAATATCCTGTGTTGAAAATGTAGTTAAAGTATTAATACCACACTACAAATATACTCTGTTAGAAGTAGAAGTACTAATACCCCACTGTGAAAATACTCTGTTACATGTAAAAGTGCAGCCATGAAAATGTGGTTAAAGTACCAATACGCCTCTGTAAAAATACTCTGTTACAAGTAAACGTCCTGCATTGAAAATAGAGTAAAAGTAAAAGAAAATACTTAGTTATAAGTAAAAGGCCAGCATGTAAAGTGTAGTTCAAGTACTAATACCACGCTGTAAAAGTACTCGGTTACAAGTAAAAGTCCTGAACTGAATATGGAGTAAAAGTACTTGTACCACACTGTAAAAGTAGTATGATACAAATAAATATCCTGCGTTGAAAATGTAGTTAAAGTATTAATACCACACTACAAATATACTCTGATAGAAGTAAAAGTACTAATACTACACTGTAAAAGTACTCTGTTACAAGTAAAAGTCCTGCACTGAAAATGTAGTTTAAGTACAGTACTACTCTATAATGAAAGTGCTCATACCACACTATTAATATACACTGTAACTGGTAAAAGTCCTGCATTGAAAATGTAGTAAAAGAAGTAATACCACACCAAACATCATATTTTATAAACTCTTTATTTGTTTTGTGTGTGAAAATCTTAATCTGAAAAGTAACTAGTAACTAAATCTGTCAGATAAATACAGTGTAGAATAAAGTACAATAGTTCCTCTGAATTTTAGTGCAGTAGTAAAATAGTTTACAGCAGCATGAAAATGAAACACTAAAGTACAAGTACCTCAGGTTTGTACTTCAGTACAGTACTTGAGTAGATGTACTTAGTTACATTCAAGAACTGACAATGAGTGTCGGTCAGGTCAAGTGTTCATGTTCTGACTTTGCCTCCTTTGACTTAAGAAAAATATTTAAACGTACCAACCTGGAAATCACCAGTGGATCTGAAACTCATTAGCATCAGCCAAGAAGAGGTTCTGTGTTGATTTTGTCTCATTTTGATGCAACAATAAAAACAAAACTGTGACCTCAGTGTTTCTAAATCCTGGCTACGGCCCTGCACCACAACATATCTTTATTAACTTATTCTTCATTAACATTTTGGTGCGACTGTTTGTGTCACAACATGATCATGATCTTCCTTTGAGAACACTTTATGTTGTTGACAAAGTTCTTATGTGGTGAAATATCAGCCAGGGTTCACTGAAATGAACATTATTTTAAATATTCATGTTCACTGAGGATGATTCAAAATGTTTTTGGTGACCTTTGACCTCTCCTCTTGTGCCACCATGACCAAAATGTTCTTGTTGTACACAAAAAATATCAAAATGTAATTCAGTCAAAGTTCATTCATACTATAGTGGAATTATGTTTTCTCTTTTAGAGCTTTCCTCAGATTGTTAAAATGTCAGCCAGAGTCAGTGCAGATATCTCACTGATTTTTTTTTTTTTTTAATGTAATTTCTGATTACCTGTGCAAACATTAAAACCTATATTATGTATTTGATAATAGATTACCTGTTGTAGTTTACTGACGATACAGCTTGGAAACAATCTAACTGAGCACATGACTGAAGCAAAGTGAAATATAAGTGATCATGTTGCTCTCTGGTGGTGTAATTTAAAACTGCACTAATGGACCTTGAAGACTCACATGCTTTGATCAAATTCAAATAAGCTTCAACAAAAAAATATTCTGACTGTTCTGAAATATTATTTATCTTCAGTTTTCCCTGAATGAATGAGGTGAAGAGAACCTTCCAATGAAAATGTGTATTTATGTTTTCTTTATTTTTTACATTACTTTATACAAGATGTATAACTGAAGTACACTGTACAGTTTAATTAAAATAAAACTCATTTAAGATATACAAGATAAATCTTCTCAGCTTTTACTTTCTTCTCATCTTTAATTAAGAAGCTGCAGTGAAAGTAGGGTTTGGTTCCATTAAGCTTTGTGGGTGTAAAATTTAACAAGATTGATCTGCAACTGATTTATGTCGACCATATTTCCATAAGTCCAGAATTTAGACTTATGTTTTATATTTCATACAGAAGTTTGTGGTTATGGGTAAAAAATACATTAAGCAACACATATATCTGCTGACAGCTGCATTATAACAGGTTATTGATTAAATGTTTATATCCGTCATAAATGCTAAATTAGGGGACTTAAAAAAAAGCGTTACCCCTTTTTCTTATACATACACACACACACACATATATATATATATATATATATATATATAAATAACAACAACAATGATGGTAATTAATTAGAGTTAAAATAAAGTTAAAATTAAGTTAAAACTTTATTTATCCTGAGGGAAATCACTGTGCAGTAGTTGAAACACAAAGTAGAAGAGTGCAAATCAAAAAAATAAATAAATTCTTTTAATTATTCAAGATATAGTAAGAATTATTTTTTTTAATTTAATATAATATATTACTCAAATAATATTTGATATTTTAATGTTCTAATTATATCATATTACATATCACATTATATCATAAGATATAGTAAATATTAATATCTTAAAAATGTTATCATTATATATCATAATATATTTAATAATATTTCATATTTTACGAATTTTGTTTTAATATTCTTAATTAATTAATAATAGTAAAATATATGTGCAGGAGTTGCAATACAAAGAAAAGTGCAAATTAAAAACATAAAATAATAACAATGATGATGATTATTATTTTTTTTATAATTTTGATATTATATAAGATATAATAAGGATTCATATTTTAGAAATTCTAATATCAGATATTAAAGTATATTTAATATTTAAAAAGCACAGTTGCAATACAATGTAGAAGAATGCACATTTAATTTATTATTATTAATAATAATATAAAGCAATAACTTTTTTTCTGGAAATAGCTGTTCAGTTGTAATTTAAAAAATAAAAATAAAAAAATATATAAAAATAAATTTAAAAGTGTCTCTTTATCTACATTACAAAAATCATTTTTTCGCCTAAATCTTTACAACAAAATCCAACTTATTTATTTCCGACAGCACGTGAAGACCACACGACGCTCGGGGAGGAGAAAAACGTCCTACGTCATCTTTCTGCGACACGTCGACACGCTGTGAGATGAGCTAACACAGTGCAGCCTGAGTGCAACTCAACACATATTGTCAATAAAACTTTCCAGACGGACTCAAACATATTTTTTTCTGACTGCATCCTGAAAAGTTTAATTTAATTTGTTTATTTAAAACCGTAACTTTGAGTTTCGTCTTTAATCCGGCCGGACTGAGGTCAGTAAACATCCACCGACGTTTGTTTTGACAGCAGGTTTCAGGCTCTCCTGTGAGTGTGTAAGGATGAATGAAGAAGGTAAGTTGTTTCTAGTTTACTTATTTCCTCTTGTAGTCAGTGGTTAGTGGCGTCATTAAACACTGACTGTTTCTTTATTGTGTTCAGAGCTGGTGGAGTACTTCAGGGCTCAGATGAGGAAAGATCCGGACATGGCCTCTGCTGTGGCTGCTATCCGCACCCTGCTGGAGTTCCTCAAGAGAGACAAAGGTGAGTTTATATATTTAAAAAAAAAATCACCTTTTACTGGTGTCAGAAAAACAGCCCCGTGACTATTTATTTTCCAGCTGATCCAAGAGGAGTTTAAAGAGTGTATTTAGCTGAAGCAGGAGGAAGCAGCACTTCACCCTCCAGCTTATCAAGTACAATATTTACCTCTGAGATGTTGCAGTAGAAGCATCCTGTGTTTCTATTGAACCACAGCCTGTTTGTAACCTTCAGGTGAGACGATCCAGGGTCTGAGGGAGAGTCTGACGGGGGCCACAGACTGCCTGACAGGAGTCGACTCCTCTGTGGCCGTGTCCTCAGGAGGAGAGCTCTTCCTGCGCTTCATCAGTCTCACATCACTGGAGCACGAGGTGAGTGGCCTCCGAGCGACACTGACATGCACCCAAACACACTGATAGTCCACATCACATTAGAAACACCCACCCATCTGTCATCTGCTGAGTCATGGTCTAGTTAAAGCCCCATCCAAATGTCCAGAGTTTGGTTGGTGGGTAGGATTGTGCTGAGGGACTTTGGACTCATCGCCTCTGAGGATTTTTCTTTGTTGGCATAAAGAGAAGTATTTGTGGGGAAATGTCGTAACTACTTGCTCGTCCTCTCTCAGCTGCACCCAGGCTGCCTCCTCTTTGATTTAACTGCTGACTCCTAGTTGACAGTGGGACCAGTGAGAGTTTTAATTTGTCCCCACAACACTAACGTTAGTCTCTGTGTCTGTCAGGATCTGTCCCGCTGCAAGAAGGTGATGGAGGAGAGAGGAGAACTGTTTCTAGACAAGATCTCGATGTCCAGGAACAAAGTGGCGAAGCTCTGTCACACCTTCATCAAAGACGGCGCTGTAAGTGTTTCACATGCACTGTCATCATCTAAGCTTTATTATTGCAGAAAGTCTCACTGAGATGAAGATCTCTTTCACCTGACACCTGAGAACTACTTACATCACAACAGCACGCTGCAGGCACCACACACACACACACACGAATTTAAACGATCATTCAAAATCGTAAATTATTCAAAATATAATCAAGTTGAATTCGACTGATCTTGTTCCTCATCCTGGAAACTTAAAGGATAACTTATGCATTTTCACCCTGGACCCTATTTCCCTGTGTAAATTGGTCAAAGAGACGGGCAACAAATCATCACACTTTTCTTCCCCAGTGTAGCATTTATAAAGCAGGACAGAAACAGTCAAATAATAACCTATTATAATGTAGCTGTGAGCAGAAAAACCTGAGTTTGTAAAGTTCTTTAACAGACGAAGTAAAAGCTAGATACTGAAAAGAAAGCTAAACAATAAGGCCAAATAAAAACATGGCAAAAATAATTATAAATAAATATAAATAAAAACAATAAAATGTAATAAAAATACGGCAAGAAAGTTTAAAAAAAAAAAAAATAGAATTTATTTATAATTTATTGAATTATTTGAAAAATTTAGTATTTTTATGCCACTACATTTTCTGTTGACAAGCTGTTCTCCATCTGCACTATTTTATGTCTTTATGTCTCATTAAATTTTTAACTTATGTGATTTATAATTTTATTATATTCTTTATTTTTTTTATGCCTCCGTGCTGACAATTGCTGTGGCTGGAGGCGGTATATTTTGAGGTTGTCCTTCTGTCTGTACGTCCATACGTATGTACGTACGTCCCATTCTTGTGAACGAAATATCTAAAAAACATCTTTCGTTTTGTTTTTATCTTTTTTTTTTTTTTAATTGTTTTAACCTTGGTAACAAACAACAAATACAATAATACACAACAATAACCCCCACCCCCTAGTCCATATTAATTTGGCCGTAGTAAATCAACTGAAGAAGAAAATAAATTGATTAAGATGGAAATAATAAATAAATGAAATAGATAAATAAATAAATTACATTAGATTTAAATTAAAACAACAAAAAATTATAAAATAAACATAATAAAAAAATAGATATCTTAATGCAAAATAAAAGTTGCAGTAAATAGGATATGGGGTCTATGACTTGAGGGAATTTCTTCAAAATGTGGCACAAACGTCCACATGGACTCAACAATGAACTGATTTTGTGGTCAAAGGTCAGAAAATACAAAATATGTTTTTGGTCATAACTCAGAATTCATACATTAATTATGACAAAATTTCACACAAATGTCTAACAGGATAAAATAATGAAGGTCAAAGGTCAGCTTGACTGTGACATCATCATGTTTTAACATCATATCTCAGGAACAGAAGGGGAGACATTTGGTCAGATACTGAATTGGTGACTCTAATCTTGACACTGTGCTGATTGTATAGATCTTCTGGGGAAGACGTGCCAACGCCTGCGTCACTAACTGTTGTGCACGTGACATTTAAGAACTTTAACTATGAGCAGGTCTAACACGTAACTCTGTGACTGACGGTCATCGTCCTCCAGAAAGACACGTAGCTGTGAGTTGGTAGGATTTGGACGGTGCAGCTCAGATATAAGCAGACATACAGTACACTGTTTGTGCACACACAGTATTCAGGCTCCTCACTGACTAATGTTACCCTCCTCGTCTTCAACGTGTTCCTCTGACAGAAAATCCTGACTCACTCGTACTCCAGAGTCGTCCTCCGGGTTCTGGAAAAAGCTGTAGATGAGAAGAAACGCTTCTCTGTCTACGTGACTGAATCGCAGCCTGACTCAGCCGGGTGAGCGAGCAGTGTGTGTCAGTAAATTGGGTTTTATTCTGAAGGGGACACACACACACACACACTGATTGAATCAGATTTGTTTCCCCCTTTCTTTCTTCAGGCGGCAGATGGCAGACGCTCTGAGAAAACTCAATGTGCCAGTAACTGTAGTCCTGGATGCAGCTGTGGGGTAAATATATTTATTATCACGTTATAAAACACTGTCATACGTTGAGAGCATGAACATTTAAACACTGTGTTTTAATCATATTCCTCAGGTACGTCTTAGAGAAAGTAGACCTGGTTATCGTTGGTGCAGAGGGAGTCGTTGAGAGCGGAGGCATCATCAACAAGGTGAGTGTCAGTGAAGCGTCAGTGTCACCAAAAGATGGTTTCTCTGTTTCTGCTGCATCGATTTTTAAGATTATTGTTTTAAACCTTCTATCATGAGTCTGACAATATTAAGTCTAAAGATGACCAGGTCATCATGCTCTGTGATAAAGGGCCTCTTTATTAGTGGTGGGAGAAGTCTTCAGATCATTTAAGTAAAAGTACTACAGTACCACAGTGTGAAAATACTCTGTCACAAGTTAAAGTCCTGGGACTGGTTGCACAAAACACCTTCTCCATAAGTATGTCACTTAAGGCTTAATTCCTCCTTAGCTGAGGGATTCACACGGTCGCACAGAATCCCTTACAAGGTTTCCTTTGTTAAGGAAAAACATTAACTCATTTATTGCATTGAAAGAGAGTTTACAGCAAGTTGCCATGGAGATTGTTTGTTTGCGTGGACTCACCCCAGCAAGCAATAGTCGTGATTTAAACGTATAGGCTATATTTAGCTCCGATTTAGTCTCGCTACATGTAACCCAAATCTAGCCGATTTAATTTTGAAATTGATTAAATGTAATTTTCACCATTGCAGATGGGAGAGTCAACAGTAATTAAAATATGTTTATCTCCATTTTTGGACATGGTTTCTACATAGCCGTATAATTGATGACGTCTACACTTTGGCTATGGTTAGACGTCTACCAAATTTTCACTGACAGCCCAAATTCAGCCGCGATTTAGCCTAGACGTCAGGTCTTCATGTAGACGGCTATTAGACGGTTTTTAAACCAGAAAATGCTCGCTTGCGTCTGACAAATGTAGTGAACGTAAAAGTGTAAAGTAGCGCTAAATAAAAAATATTCAAGTACAGCTGCACTAATTACCAGCCTGACATCACCAGAACAAACAGGTTCTCTGGAAACTTTAAAGGTAACTTGTGTATTTTTTAACCTGGACCCCGTTATACTATGTTTTTGAGTCTAAATGACAAACGTAGACGACCATTTTTGAATCTGCTGCAGTTTTGAGAGAGAGCTGCAGCCAGCAGCGGTGAAACAGCCTGCAGTGTAACCACTCAGACATATCCGCACCGTCAGTGTACGTCCACTAAAAGTGTTTGTCACTGACAGGCTCAGATTATTATTCTAAGTGTCTGATAACATTATGAAAGGATCCCTACAGAGATAGAGCTTTTTCTGTTTATTGATCCATATCCTCATTTTTTACACACCAGACAAAAGACGTGAAACACAACTTTTGTTATAATAGGATGTATTCTGTCGAGCGCTGTTTGTTGTGTGTTTGAAGACAGCAGCAATGTCCTCAGTACTGAAATGGAGCGGCAAGGATAGCGTGCCTCCCCCCGCTAATCACGACAGAGAATCATTCCTAAGTTCAAAAATATTTGGAACTCTTGCGGTGATTAATAAATGCACACCAAAACAGGTGATATAGCATGATTTATTGGGAGAAACCAAGCAATTCTATGTAAAATCAGACATTCAGCATCTTGACATAACCAGAAGAGAACAAACCACATTTCTTACAACAGTGATGATTCGGCTGTGAGATTGGCAGTTGAATCAGGCTCCTTAGATCGAACTGTCAATAGATGACAATTCGGGGTCACTCCTGACAGAGATAGAGCTTTGTGTTAAAGAGTAAGATTCTTTTTGTTTAACCAGAAACAGCCCTGAAATCACCATCACCAAACCCACCAGACTCCATTTAAATAAACAGTCATGTTAGTGTGTATAGAGGCAGCATGATGTCACATCTAACTGGTGAATTACGGGTTAATTTCAACCAAACCAGAGCTGGTGATTGTTGGAACAGCTGAGAGATGAACTAAGATGGTTTCTGTGAGTTTGAATGAAGTGTGTTTAATGATGATTAAATGACTGTTTAAATTTAGTCTGGTGGGTTTGGTGACGGTGATTTCAGGGCTGTTTCTGGTTAAACAAAAAGGATCTGACTCTTTCACACAAAGCTCTATCTCTGTAGGGATCCTTTCATAATGTTGTCAGACACTTAGAATAACAGTCTGAGCCTGTCAGTGACAAAAACAAACACTGTCAGTGGACGTACTTTGTAAAGTGGTTACTTTACAGCCTGTTTCGCGGCTTACAAACAAAAACATGGGAGAATAGTGTCAAGGTTAAAAATACCAGACTTTCAGTACTTGAGTAAACTGTACTGTGCTATTTGTGACACAGACATTTCAATGTTTGACCTTTGCTGTTGCAGATCGGCACTTATCAGATGGCCCTGTGCTCTAAAGCTCACAACAAGCCTTTCTACGTCGTGGCAGAGAGTTTCAAATTTGTCCGTCTCTACCCGCTCAACCAGCAGGACGTGCCCGATAAATTTAAGGTATGTCGGCAAAGAATTTCACGTCCAGGCTCCTTTTATTTGTCAGAGTATTTCTTCACCAGTCGTCTTCTCCTCGCCTCCTCCACAGTACAAAGCCGACACCCTGAAGACGGTACAGAACCTGTCAGAGGAGCATCCGATGATCGACTACACGCCTCCATCCCTCATCACCCTCCTCTTCACTGACCTGGGAGTCCTCACCCCGTCGGCTGTCAGCGACGAACTCATCAAACTTTATTTATAACTCTCAATAAAATCCATTTCTCAAAAGGTAAACAAATGTCAAAGGTTTTATTAAATTGTACAAGTTGAACACAGCCGATCACACCTCTTCGTCCCCCGAGCCGTCCAGCAACAGCCCTTCTGTTTTGTATTTTGGTCCACTCGTTATCTGTTTCTCAAAGTCCTCCTCGCTGATCTGCCCCTTCTTTAGTTTCTTGAGGAGGCGAGTGTCATTTAAAAGCTCCTTCATGTCCTCGTCGTCCACATCAGAGCCCTGCAGACACACACAAGATATAATAAGAGAGCTGTAAATAAATCCGGCCCACTGCTGCACTTATCAAACAATCTGAAGTGTAAATACCTCTTCGTGCTTCCTCTTGGCCGACCTCTTCCTCCTGCGCTCCTTCTTGAGCTTCTGCTTGGACCAGGCCTTGTTCTTGATGAAGGTCTTTCTGGGTAAGGGCGTCTTGTCTTGTTCTTTCAGCTCGGCCAGCATCTTCTGCCTCTGTTTCTCCCTGTGCTTGTCCTTGTAGCGGATGGTTTCTGTGTCCACCGTCGTCTCGATGAAATCAGGGAACTTTTTCCCCCTCAGCTCGGGCATCTTCGGCAGGCGCAGGAGGGCGAAGCCGCGGGCCAAGGACGCAAAGTCCAGATCTAGACAAAGAAATACACATATTATGTCTGTGCTTTATTCACACTGGAGAAAAGGATCAAAGATGTAAGGGTTAGTTTTCACCTTTGATCCTGAAGATGAGGCTGCACTCGTGTTTGGCGTAGGCCTGGACGTACGACACGAAGGCTCTCATGCCTCTGTCAAACATGGCTCGGTCTGCCAGAGCCATGGCCTGCACTTTGGGCAGCACGTCCACGACTTCACCTGTGAGGACCATCTTCTCCAGTGGGCACTGACCAAAAGCCAAAAGACAGGTCATGAGTTTCAACCAAATCTCTTTCCACTGAGTAACAATCTAACAATATTATCAATAGCAGTCAGTAAATAATGACCTTTAAACTTATGTGGTGAACATTCCTGTGTCTTTAACGTCTTTAGAGGGCGGGTCCATTTTTTATTTACCTATTTTACTTTTATTTTTTGGAGCAGTGGTATTTAAATCCCTCAAATTCTCATTTTAATCAAAGTGTGTATTTTCCATAGCCCTTCTGACATTTTCCCATGTGACCTGACACACGTTTCTGCATGATGGTGTTGCTTCATGTTTCAGAAAGCAGGTTTAGTCACAACTCTGAGTTAGTTAACGCTGAGATGAGGGAAACTCTGTGTTGTCAGTTCCAGCTTACAGAATACATCCTGTGGATGCTCGGAGATGCATCGCCAGTGACGTATCCTGGGGTCATCGGATGTTTCGGGTCTTTTCGAACATCAGACACCCTCACCCAGGCGACCCAAGAGAGGTGACTTAAACTTTCTTCAACAAACCCGAGTTTCTCTGCGTCTCCTCCCTCTGACAGACCCAGACACGCTGATTCATTTCCTCACTGATTCAGTCTGTATCAAAGTGCACATTGACGTGCATTGATTAGCAGAGGTTCACTGTGTCAGAATCAAAGTCTTAGTTGGATATTAGTTTGTTACTCAGGTAGATCTAAAGTTACCACATTTATCTGCTGTCAGTCACTTCTTTGGACAGTGGTTTCTGCCCTCACTTAGCATCAAGTCGCTCCTAAAATCCATCAACACAGATCTGCATATTTATGATTTATCGTCATCAGACGATAGCCGATGGGTACTGTAAGCCATCCCTGATCAGAATAAATCCTCTGCATGTCCTTCTTTTCACGGGTGGAAATTCTTTATTTTTTAAAGGGTAACTGTGACTCTTTACACAGCTGTCAGACTGTTAGAGCACTTCCACTAAAATTTTATTGTGCATAATGTATAATCTCATTTTAAACTGTAGAAATAGGTGTGAATGAATGATGGTCACACTGGTGGAGCATAATCTCTATAATATTTGAGATTATAAGTTAATATTTCTGAGTGAGCAGGACGGTGCTTCAGCTGTGGAATAAAAGCAAGTCTTCGGCTGCGTGTCGTGTGAACGTGTTTCAACAGCATTTCAGTGACTGTGTTTAAATTTACAACATTTAAGTCGTAGAAGTCACTGAATGCTGTTGAGCCACAGATCCAAATAGATGTCTGAAATATAAAATCTACTTTATTTTAACCTCTACGCACCGGTCAGCGAGCGATTCTGCTCTCTGCTCTGTTTAAGTCACATGTAGGGCTCTGTCTCTGTCTGCTCGTCTCCTTGATACACAGCTGACAAATATGTGGAAGCATGGGACGCATATTCTGTCATTTATAACAATCAGATCATGTGTATCATATCCTCTATAGTCTTTATATATTTTATAATAGATTATAAGTGCAAAACATGACGATTCCAAACTCATGTTTTAGATAAACTCACTCACTTTCTGGTTGATGGACAGAAAGCTGACGTAGGACTCCTCCATCGGCAGCAGGAAGACAAGAGCGTTGCCCTGATTGCCAATTCGTGCTGTGCGTCCACATCGATGTACGAAGGCACTGAGACAAAGACCAAAAAAAAAGAAATATAGCTTAGCAACTGTAAAAGTCTAAATCATAAACCCTTGTTCACTGTGCAGTCTTGAAGTTTAAAAAGTCTGCGTTACACCAAATAATGACTTCAGGGGCTACGCTCACCTGGCACTGCTGGGAGGATCGTACTGCAGCACCCAGTTCACATCAGGGATATCAATACCTCTGGCCATGACGTCTGTGCACACCAAGATCCCACTGCAGCACAATACAAGGATTTGAAATGACATACAAGTCACAGAGTGATGATTGGTTGTGGCTGTACGTGGTCCACACAGTTTCACCTTTTCAGGGCCCTGAAGTCTGCAAAGATCTTGTTGCGTTTGTTCTTCATCTTGCCGTGGATGCAGCAGACGGTAACCTTCTTGATCAGAGTCTCCAGAGCTCGACCGTAGTACTCCACACACGCACACGTACTGATGATCACATAAGAACAAGTCATGTCAGTCAATAACGTCACACCAGGGACAGAAAACATTTTAAACTTTAAGATAAGTGGCGTCGGGCTGACATCGTAGTTGGCGTTATTGATGTTAACCAGAGCCAGATTAAAACATGCCGTGTGAGTTAACACAATGTACAAGATTAATAAATTGCACAGCGTCTGCCCAGTTCAACATACCTGAAGAAGACCAGATGCTTCTCCTGCTTGCGTTGCCGTAGAAACGCCACCAGGTTGTTGAACTTATCCTCTGATCGACACATCTGAAATGACAACATAAGAATTCATGTGGTCACTATTACATTTTGATTTTAGGATGACTGATGTGAAACTGTGTGTGTGTGTGTGTGTGTGTGAGACTCACAGTGTAGTAGTTGGAGAGTCTGGAGGGAGTCTTCTGGACGGCGGTGGCAGCGACGCCTTTCTCTTTGACAGTGATGCGTACAGGGTTCCTGAGGCCGGCTCTCACCAGCTTCTCCAGCTCCTGAGTCTGAGTGGCTGAAAACAGGCCTGTGCGCCTCTGTTTGGGGAGGTAGCCCAGGATGGTGTTCAGACTGCACACACAGAGACAGAGAATCTGTTAGTGACACCTTCAGAGTATAAAATACATGTTTATCTATTTAAAGAAATGCTGCAGGACTCGTTTCTTCTCCTTTAACAACATAAGTTCACTTTGACTCGTACCTGGCCTCGAAGCCCATGTCCAGCAGTCTGTCAGCCTCATCGAGGACCAGCACATCGAGACTCTTGACTGAGCTCGCCAAGTCCAGACCGTCTGACTTCCTCCTGAACATGTCCTCCAGACGGCCCGGTGTCGCGATCACAATGTTGGCCCTGAAACACACACAGATGTCACACTCGTCCTGAAGGCCCAGGGGTCTCAGAAACTGATCATGTAATTGTAACAGGTCTTTGCTGCATTTCACCCCCTACATGTCAACTGTCTTGTGTGTACGCTGCCTAATAAAGAAAAAAAAGCCACCTGAAATTATTTTGACAGTAACAGTTTGAAGCTTGTATCAGGAGGGGGTGAACAAAAAGTACAAACTGGCCCTTTTCAACCTGGACAGCAGAGGAAGGTGAGGAGATAAATGAGACACACCTGTGAGTCGGGGGAAGGGAAACAACTAACAGAGGCAGCATGGAGGAGGAGAACACAGAGAGGAAGCAACATGAGCTCAACCTTTGATCCAGTTTCTGGTCTTCTTCACACGTATATATAAAAGTAAACAGAGTGAAAGTTGTTCCAACAACCAGCTGTATGTCCTGGACTTCCCGGGCAACATGTCTGCTGATCCCTGGAGCTGTTTGGATGAATCTTGTTCAGCGACCTGTTTGACCTGTTCGGACGTAGCTGTGGACTGCCTCGACAAAACTTAAGGTAAGTCTCCTTTCCTGCAACTCTCCAGGCATTTCCTGCCTCACGTTAATGTGCATTACTCCTTATACTCTCCCCTCTGAACTGTCACTGACCCTGCTCATTGCCTCTGGAAATAAAGTTTATTTAGGGTGCTGTCACATACAGCCCTTTTTAAGTCCTTTAAATATTTAGGTTAAACCTAAGGTGCACACGTAGTCACTTTGTTGCTGAGAGTTAAATGAGAGCTGTCCCTCTTAGCTTAGCTTAGCATAAAAGCTGGAAACAGGGAAACATCTTGTCGAGCTCTGCCTACAACCACCTCTAAAGCTCACTAACAAACACATTATATCTGGTGCGTACCCTTTTTCTTTGAACTTCTCCACATCCTCGATGGGGTTGCTGCCACCGATCAGTAAAATCTGCCTGGAAAACAAACACACATGAAGCATTAATGAATACGAATTAAATAAAAGTAATCAGCCCTGATTAGTTCACAGAAAATCAGACGAGGCTGCTGTTGTTCTTTCCACATTAAGAGGTCAAACTGCACCACCCGTCTTCAGTGACTCTGTACTCACGTAAACTGTGGAAACTTCTGCAGGAACTGCTCCATCACTTCACTGATCTGAAGAGCCAGTTCTCTTGTGGGAGTGATCACCAGGGCTCCAACCTGCAGGAGACATCAGCTTTAACAGAGTCTCTGAACATCCACATGTTGGACAGAAACACTCTGAGGTGGAAGATAAATATGTCGGCATCATCATCCTCACCTGCATCTTCTTCAGCTTCTCTTCTCTCTTGAGCAGCAGCTCGATGATGGGAATCACAAAAGCGAGCGTCTTTCCGCTGCCAGTCACCTACAGTGATACGACAGTCAGTGAGCTGCACAGGAAATGATGGAGGAGATGTTCTGGATCCACATTACAGAAGGTAGGTACCGACTGAATCAATCAGTCGACCCAAAGAAAATTAACTGGCAGTTGATTTTAGTCATTTTTGAAGCAGGAATAACAAACACCTGCTGGTTCCACCTTCTTTGTGACGCCGTATAAATAACAGTAAACTTAATATTTTTGGGTTTCAGACTGTTGGCTGATTCTACTTTCTGACATTTAATAGGCAGAATTTTTTATCAAGAGAATCACTAGATGTATCGATAACAGGGCTGCGAAACATGCAGGAAAAATATCAGTTTGCGATTATATTTACAGATATGGGAATTGCGAAATGAGTTGCAATTTCAGTGGGAAATGGTATTTTTTAAATTTTATTTTCACTGAATAAATAAATAAATAAAAATCATGATGATGTGATGGTTGCTGGCGTCAGATGCCACTAAATCTCCCCAAATCTTACACACTGGACCTTTTACTCTTCAGTGAGAGTAGCAAGGCCAAATCGCAGAAATACTTTGTTACAAGTAAAAGTCCTGCATACAATATCTTTGGTTAAAGTAAGAGCATCTCAGAGTAATATGTATTACTGGTTTATTGCAGCTTGTAAAAGTGGAGCTAATGTTAACTACTTAAGATACTGCTGTTATAATAATCTAATTAATCTGAACCAGCAAAGTAACTGGTGTTTAATATTGTCAGAAACATGTTGTGCAGTAGAAAGTGCAGTACATCTCTCTGGACTGGAGTGAAGTGTTGGTATACAGCAGCATTACATTAAAATACTACTACTCTAAATTGTACTGCAGTTCAGTACTTGAGTAAATGTACTCCGTTACACTCACCGCCTCAGCAGCCACATCTTTGTTGCTCATGAACAGCGGGATACAGGCAGACTGGAGAGGAACAACAGTAATGTATCAGATGATGCGTTCACTGACCAGGTGTGTTACACAGAGGCAGGTATAAAGTGTTGTTGTTACCTGAACAGGTGTCATGTACGTGAACTTCACTTCCCGGAGCGTCTGTAAAATCCCGTCGTTTAGTTTGACAGGTAAACTGTCCCACGTGCCGTCTGTCGTGTTCTCCATGTTGGATATTTAACATTAAACTCAGTTTGAAGCTAACGGTGTTAGCCGCCGCTCCGCTCGCTCCCCACGTTGCTCCTGCTTCCGGGTGCGTCGATGTTTACACGCCGGGTGGGAACTGAAGCGCTGTCACGAGTATCGTTCCGCGTACTTCATTTATTTTCCCCTTTCTTTTTTATTAAATTCATTTTTAACTAATTTTAATTTTACCTGGAGTATATACAGATATGGTGCAAAAAAAACTACGTTTGAGTATTTCATTTCCATTTTTTTTTAAATTTAAGTAAAAGCAGAGCCGTTTAGAGAGATTAAATTAAATGGCTCTGAGTACAAGTTATTGCTTTTTATTCTTTAATGTTACTTTTGGGTATTTTATTTTATTTTACTGAACGAAAGAACAAAATACAGAGTCAGTGGCCTTTACAGGAGATATTATACAAATGAAAGAGTAACAAAAGAGCCAGGGGAGAGAAAGATACCATAATACACACAGAGGTGAGGTGTCTGAATTGCCTTTTAGTTAATCGAATTAAAAAGTGGTCAAACATATTGTCCAACATCCTTCAGGAAAACAACAAAATGTGGGTTTTATTGCTAAATTTACATTTATCAATGAAACATTTGCCTCTATCATTATATTAAAATATATTTGTCTTCTTTCTTGGCTTTTTGAATAAACAAAACACCACATTTTTGTTATTGTCTAGTTTTAACTCATTGCAGTCCCCAAATTTCTATTTTATTTTATTTATTTTTCAGTAGCTGATACACACTGACCTGACAGGGGAAATTGAAATGGGTTTTATACTGTTGTGTTGGGTTTAATTTAATAAATCTTTAATTTCAGAGTGACACATTATCACTAATATATTGAGCAGCATTTTATTTGTCATTAGTCAGCTTTATCCACTTTATATTTACGGGCCATTTATCTTTTAATAATGCATCATAATTTATGAGTTGATTTCATATTTTGGATGTAGAATCTTGATGTAGAAAGTGCAACGTGACTTGTAAGTTGCCACATAAATGTAAAAAGCGCAATATTTCTCTCTGAAATGTGAAGTATAAGCATAAAGATGACAAAACTGTGCTTGTGTACAGAGCTCGAGTAAAAGTTGCTTTCCACCACTGCAGCTCTTTTACTGAAGTTAACTAGTTAAAATCCTGCCTTCAAAAGATTACTTACTGTATATAATAGTAGACGAGTATTATCAAGGAGGTTCGAGGTGGAACAGAAGTTTGTGTGTGTGCTCCTGTCGTGTCATTAACATGATCACTGCGCTCATCTTTAACAAGTCGAGTCAGATTCTTGGACCTTTCAGACGTTCTGATTCGTCAGAGCAGGAAAAACAAGTGAAACGAATTAACTCCGGCTCAGTTCGCTCAGTCTCTGCTGTTACTGCGAGGCTTTCCAGTGTTAATATTCTTTACAGAGACACTACTGTCACCTGTGAAAACTTTAATTCCACGTTACCTCCTGGTCTTGAGCTCCACTCTGTTTAAAGACAATTCAATTAGAGTCAAAGTTTCTCCATATAAAGACATAACATCCTGTTTAAAAAGACATCAGAGTAATTGTACAGAATATTGGCTTTATTATGAAACCTGGGGCTTTTTCCACAGACAACCATTCTACATTTGTACAGATCCATATTATCAGATTTAGTTTGTTGTAATCACAAAAAGGAGAGACTGTGTACAGAGCAGTTTACCTGCCAGAGCTCACCAAAGATTGTTTTTAATACAAAACTGGAGCACACTCTGTGACACACAACACTTAACGATGGTGCAGCTGTGTGCTCGGTGTGAAGCCTCGGACGTTTCTTTGTTTTCTTACATCGACGGGGGAGGAAACAGGTAAAAGACTTTAATTTTGAAAGGCATCATCCAAACTGTTGCGTGTCACAGGGTGTGCTCCAGGAAAAAACAAACAGTTCAAAATTGTATACAATCATAATTTAAAATCCCGAGCCCCAACAAAAGAACTATAGTAGAAGCAACTAAAGCACACAGCAGTCATTAGGTGTCAGACCCCCCCGCCCACCCACACACCCACCCCGCCTCAATCAACATGTAACATCAGTATTTCTCTACACTTTGCTTTGGAGTTTCACTCCAAGTAGTTCAGTTTAAAATCCAACCTCAGCGCTTCCAGATCTTACAGCTAAAGTGGAAATTTAAGTGTTTAAAAATTAAATCAAGGTGTGAACTCTTAGGCCAAGAAACCACTCGCCTGTTTTTTCTGAACTACGTAGGGAGTCGCGCTGTTTCCCTGCAAAAGATGTCCACTGAAGCCCCCTCCCCGTGGCATGGATCGCTATGAATCAACAGACAGAGCTAGAAGCTGTACAGTTTCCCTTAAAGACCAGCTGCAGTGTAAATCCTTCGGTTATTTAGATGCATTCGTCAGGAGTGCAATTTGTTGTTTTAGAGCATAGACACGATGCACAGATATCACATATCTGCCTTTACATTGTCTGACTTGGCTTCGACACTGGAAACAAAACTTCCTGCATCTCAGACAAAAAGAAATCAAATGCATTCTGTTTTCATGTTTGTTGTTTTATCACTTAAAGGGTCCCGTTTAAATCTTTACATCCTCCTGTGGAGACTCCACACATGCCTGCTCATATATGTGCATTCTAAGTCTTTTTCACGTCACTGCCTTTACTTAAATTTATGAGCCTCGCAGGCACTCACACAGGCAAAACTGTACTGGCAATTAATTATCAAACAATATTGGACCAAAAAAAAAAACTCTTAACAAAAAAAGAAACTAATCAAACTGACATCTAACCCAGAATATTTTGGCCATTCGCTCCAAACAAACACTAATTACAGTTATAAAGAAGGAACCAAACAGGTAACAGGAGAACAAAACATCTGAGATCCAATCATAATGTGGGCTTTACTCAAATCTGCCAGTCTCATTTCCAGAGTGTAAATAACTGTCTTGGTGTTGGAGAGATCAGTGGAGGACACAGAGGGATCGTTTAAAGTCGCACTAAACCACCCGCCGTACTTCGAAAAATCTCTTCAGGTAGTAAATCTGTCCAAGTGTCATTGCCACCAGAACCAGAGCCTCGAAGAACGACCACAGCACCACTCTGCTGTTTGTGTTGTCGTTGACTGGAAACAGAAGAAGAAGAGAGTTTGAGAACTTCCACTCAAACAAAATAACCTTTGATACACGTTCTCATTGGCTTTGAACTCACTTGCTCTGTGTATCCTCTCGCGAACCTCCATGTACTCCTGCTCGTGCTTTACAGCTGTCATGGCAACTGCCAGCTCGTTGATCATCTCCTCCAGCTTGTTTTGGTGGGCTAAAAAAACAGACACGAGTAATCATCAATAACAGGCCGAAACACACTTGATGTGCACAAAAAAAAACAAACCATGCATGGAGGTATGCAACACATGCATAACACTTAAACAACTGTGCATGTCGCAGGTGATGCCGTCTCATCACCTGCGACATTAGTAGACCCTAAACATTCTCACTGTGCAAGTCGTCAGACCATTCACAAACATCACAGCCTCCTATGTTTTGTAGGAATGCACAATATGAGTTTAAACAATGGAAACAACACTGGTTAGAGAAAGCTCTACAGTGCATCACAAACTCAAAAAGTCTATGTCACAGCAGCAGTTTCGCCCTGCGCCCTACCATCCCAGCTGTCTCCACCTACAAAGAGGAACAGAGTGTCCGAAATAAAGTCAAAAAGGGAAAGAAACTATCACACACAATGAGACAAGATCAGCAGAGCACAGAGAGAACAACTCGTTTGTACTCTGCATGATCCTGACAGAAAAAGGCTGAAGTACACGGGATATAGAATTTCTTAGCGTCCCACTCATCCCACTCATCACATACACCGCTTACATACCTTCCGTCTCCATGTCCTGGCCTTTGGGTGCTTCTCCGATATCAATCGTGAACATGACGATCTTGGGTGTCATGGTGGACATCTTGTTGCTGAAGCAGAACTTGTAGGTTCCGTCCATGTGCGCCGCCACAGAGTATTTCCCGCTGGACTCTCTGTCGCCTTTGTAAATCTGCTTACCGTCAGGCCCCGTTATCTGGGAAGGACATGAGAAACACATATGCATAAAGAGCACTGCTGCAGAAAGGTACCGTAAGATGGAGCCTGTATTGATTCCCAGAGGGGAAATTCAGGTGCTGCAGCAGACAAAAGACTCAGTGACAGAAATAAATGCTGTTAAACAGAAATAAAAAATAAAATAAGAGGTATACACATATCATATAAGAGCAGAAAAAAAAAAGAACCATAAACAGAGCATGGTCTAGTGACGAGGTACGACTAGTACCAGTGAGTCATGGAAACACTGCAGAGAATAAAATATACTGGAGCCAATAAAATCAGTCAATATTGGCCTATCACTGATAAATAACTGTAAATGCTTGCGTTAATTCCCAGTCATGTTCTTATATGTTGAATAACGATTGTAGCAAAGAACATATTTTATATTTCTGATTGTAACACTAGTTTACACAGTGTAATGTGGCACACTGCACATATTTGATTATTTATACACACTTAGACTCATCACAGTGAAGATATACATTTATTCTTATGTTAAGTATTAGCGTTTAACATTGTAGCATAATGCACATTTTTACTTCTATTTCATTTCATCTCTTTTGTTGCAATAACAACATCTGCCTCTTAATATAGATTACTCTTTATTCTATTTTTAGTGATGTGACTGAGGTATTTTTCTGTGTTGTCACAGGTTTGTACCTTTTTAACTTGCACTGTGTACAGTTGTAGCTTTTAAAAATGTAATTGTACCAGTGCAATGACAATACAGGACTGCTTTATATTTACATACTTATATTTCATACTCTTAATCTTACTTCTTGTAATTCTCTATTCTTTACATCAGAGCAACTGTAACGAATCACAATTTTCCCTCAGGGATCATTTAAGTATTTCTAATACCGGTATCAGCATATATGTTGTCAGATATGCACCAATATGAAACCTTTATTCTTTTATTAAAGAACATAACGCAGAAAAAGATGCTTGGGATGACTTATAATAATTCAAATCACATAAGTTTTCTGTTTCTGTGCACTGATGTCATTTTTAACAGTAAAGTTTAATGTTAAACTGTAAAATGTCCTGCCTGCATTATATATCTTTGCCACAAGTGTTTGATGGCAAAAAAAATGTTTTAGTGTGTGTGTGTATATATAATCTCAACTGCTGGATCAATGTTGGCATTGCTTACCAAGTAATATTGGTATCTGCATCGGCCCCAAAAATCCAGTATCAGTCAGGTCTTTGATATAAATAGTGGTGAAGTAATGACACTTAATGTAGTCTGTATTAATACAGCAAAATGGAAATATAATGTAGTTTGATTGTTTTAAGACAGAACAACATTAACATAGTATACAATGAGTTAATACAGTGCAATATAGAATGAGGGATAAGATATAATGTAGGTGCAATGTAATAGCAATAATAATGTTGTATATTACAGGAGTAAATCAGATTATCAAATGTAATATGGTGCAGTGTGATCCAGCCTATGATATGTAATATTATACACTAGTCATCATAGCTAACATAGTGCAGTATAGCATGAAAAAAATTATAAATACAGTGAAATATCTTAAATAAAAATGAAGAGCACTGATGTGACATATGGCAGCAGCATCTATGTACACAGCACACTCAGTTGCATCTTAAATCACTGCATCGTTTCCACAGACAACAAGTTTTAAAGAGGATATTAAATATTATTTGTTAGATGACGCTCAAACACTGTCACAGTTAACGTTAGCTAGCATAACTTAGCCGGAAATCAAGCTAACGCCGCACTTCCTGATTCCTTATGAATAATCCAATTAACCCTGTCACGCGCCTGATTAACAGATAGCTGCCCAAATATTAACAATTTAACTCTGACATTAAAATGTTTAAATTAAAATGAGTTAACAGCGATCAATCAACTAGTTTGACTTGACGATACGTAGCCAGACGGCGGCGGCTAACGTTAGCTAGCACAGGCCTGACGTGTCACAGCCGCAGGTAAAGTTAAAAATAACACCTGTTTATACGCGTCAGGCGGCTGCTTTTATAAAGTCAGTGAAGTATCTCACCTCGACGTCGATGTCCAGGAAGCCTCCCTCGGCTACCTCGAACATGAGGCCCATCTTTGTGCCGGAGTTGACCCGCTCGTAGAAGCACTCCTCGGCATGGGCGTCTATGCTAACGAAGTAGCCGGACGCGGTGGCGGACAGGACGGCCAGCAAGACAACCAGCTCCGACACGGTGAACATGTTTGAATCGGTCTCACAGCGGGCGGCACGACAGCTCTGGTGATAGAAACAGTGTCCTCGCTCCGGTGTATCCTATACGAGAGCAGGATGTCAGTGTGTTTGAGTGAATTGTTGCAGGAGAGGAGCCTCGGCTCTCCGACTGCCACGTACAGGCTTAAACGGCGACCGGCGAGGGCCAAATTTAAGAATGCGCGGCGCAAAGGCTGTCAAAACGAATGTGACTCTTGAGCTGCTCAGAGCAGGTCATCACATCTGCCCCTGCAGGAAGTGTTCAGATACTTTACTCAAGTAAAAGTACTTATAATACATTGTAAAAATACTCCACTACAATTAAAAGTGCTGCAGTCAAAAAGTATTATTAGCAAAATGTACTCAAAGTGCTCATTGTGCAGTAAATGTTCCCTGTTAGTGTTTATGAGTCTATCTGATGTTTTTTGATTAATGTTCCTGCTGCATGCATGTGTATGTTGCAGATTGTGCTTACTTTAAAGCCTTTATTTACTGTGGGGTACTTTAATCGACAGCAGTGCATCATACTCTATAAGACTGATCGATTTGATTTTTATTTGTGTCATGCATCCTCATGGGTTTACACCATTATAATGACATTGCAGTAACTATCAAAAGTACATGTTATTTACCCACTCGGTCCAGAAACAGAATACTCTGCCCTCTTTCCCAAGCCTGGCAAAGAAATTTGGCAACATAAAAAGTTCCCTTTCTGAAACAAAACTCAAATTTGTATGGTCGTCCAGCCAAAAGAAATCAACATAGATAGAGGTCATGTTACTCAGAAAGTACATTCCTTATGTCTTCATATACAGGACAGTAAAACAAGAAGCGAACCTCATTCTCAACTTCACCTAAATTACATGACAAACATATTCTGTCCTCCTCTGCGGTGGTGTTAAACCTTCCAGTCTCTAAATTAGTCTTCTATGAGATCATCATGTGTTTGTGGCATTGCTGTCCTGAGAGCCATGAATCTGAGGAGACATGTTTTTCACTGGACAGGAAGTGGATGAAAATTTGTAATCAGACAAATGCAGTGCAGTAAAGAGTTTAATATTGGAGCAGAAGTAAAGTTGCATAAAATGGATGTCAGATTTATTGCCAAGTAGGTTTTCCTTTACATTCTGGTGCATAACAATAACATAGTAGTGAAGTGAAAGGATCCCATCTGGGCCCCTAGGTGACCACGGAGGAGCCAACCTTCTGACACACCCAGCCTGTGGTGGGCCCCCCTCAACCGAGGGTGTCTTATGATAAAGGCCGAAATACCTGATGATGTTGAGGTGCACAACTGAGGATGTGTCGGAGGGTTGCTCTGCTGGGTGGTCACGGCCGAAACACCTCTGCTCTGGCAGCAAGCGTGCTGAAACCTCAGGTATTGTAACACCAAGTCTTAACTGATGAATAGTAAGAGAAAAGAAAGAGGAAAACCTAGACAAGACAAATTATTTTAAGAAGTTGGTCAAACTCAGAAATATTTTTGACACTTTTGATTAGGGTGTAATTAAAATAAATAAGTTAGAACATCCTAAATAAAATAATTTGACCACTAAATATCGCCACAACTTTGGGATGAATGTTAAGTTGATTCAGCTGAAGTTTATTGAGGTCAAAGCAAATCATGTTGATTGTACTGAGCTGAGTTGGTCAGATTATAAAGGACTCTATAAGGCCAGAGTTGGATCTATGTGAAAAGATGCATGCAAATTGTTGCCCTAATTTTTTTTTTAATTGAACCAGTGGACTCTTTCCAGCGTGTGTAAAAGTCAAGACCTATAAACAAAAATAGAAAATGGTTACAGTGAATAATATGAAAAATATATCTGTTATTAAATGAAAAGAGCTGCAAAATGTTTGAAACAGGAAAATGTTGTAGTCGCTTCTTTCCTGGACTAACCTGCACAGGTAGATCTCCATCTGTGACTCTACATATGTCGTGCCAAAGAAAAGTCTGATCATCCTGCAACAGTCATTAAAGTTTTATCACCAGTTTACTGTGATTATGTGGTTCAAGTTAAAGATACAAGCAGCATCTGTATGAGAATAAAAACTGCTGACAGTGTTTCTAATCTCACATGTTAAAACAATCCTGATGAAGGTCACACCCTCAGAGTCTAGTTAAAGACTTTATGACTCGTGCTTGAGGTTAAAATCAGAATTAAGAGGTCATTTATTAGTTTTTTTCTTGGTTTTATGACTTAATCTGGTAATTGTTAATAGCAGTGATGGAAAGTACATTTACAAGTGCTGTGTTTAAGTATGTTTTTAAGGTACTCTGCTCTCTGCTCATCCACTTTAGAAATAGATATACTTTTACATATTACTTTTATTTTTTTCATATATTTCCTATTGTACATTTTAATATTTTACACTATGTCTCTTGACTTTTGCACAGTATTTGACATCATGCACCAAAACACCAAGACAAATCCCTTTTTGAGTCTGATTTACTTGAGTATTTCCATTTTCTGTTACATTACATTTCAGAGTTAAATATTGTACTTTCTCACTACATTAGAATACTTTAGTTACTAATTACTTTCCAGAGTCTGATTAAGAATATTATGATACTACAATATCAAGTAGACTTCACCACAAGCTTCCCAGCATCCTATGCAAAGTGATATACGTGAATAAAATATGTATGGATGATTTAAAATTGGTCTCACATCTACCAGCTGCAACATAAAAGTGATGAACACATTAATGTGTCAATAATTATAAACCAGTAATATAATAGGATATATATATATATATATATATATGTATATATATAACTGCAAAATGAGCCATTCTGAAAACATTGTAATTTTACTTTTAGTACTTTAAGTATATTTTGATGCCATTATAGAGCTGCAACAATAAATCGATTAATTGATTGTCAACTATTAAATTAGTCGATAAAAATAAGTATATAAAATGTAAAAATTATCTGATTCCAGCTTCTTAAATGTGCAAATTTTCTATTTTGTTTACTCCTTCATGACCGTTAACTAAATTTTTTTGGGATGTGGACAGAACAAAACTTTTGAGGATGTCATCTTGGGCTTTATGACACACTGATCAACATTTTTTACCCTTTTCTGACATTTTATTGACATAACCAATCAGTTAATCGAAAAAAATGATAGACAATGTAATTGATAGTTTCAGCTTTGCTAACGCTTCTGTACTTTTACACAAGTAAAATTTTGAATGCTTTTACTTGAGTTAATGATCTGATTACTTCATTTATCAATGCAGAACAGTCAGCCCTAAATATCCTAATTAAGATAAAGTTGTTGTTTTTTTTTAAAGCTGAGACATTTAAGGTGAATTTAAAGTAAGTTGTATTTTCAGAGTTATCTCCTTTAAAAAAAAATTCTTAAGTTTTTTTATTAACATTTAAAAAAAGCAAGTCAATAAAGACACTTAAATACAGATTACAGTAGCACTATAACCAAGCTCATTTAGGAAGGAATGTGCACAGATGTTCATACAGACACAGGACTTTTCCAACTTAAAAACAAATAAATAAATAATTATCTAATTTAGAAATTAAATATATGGCTAGTTTTCAAAAAACGACATTTGGGAATAAAATATTTTTGCTAAGTCAGTTAAATCATTAATCCCAAACTCTGCTCTCTTGTCCTCCAGTTGGATACTAACTTGTATATTTTCATAATTTACAGTCATAATATTTTTCTCATTCTGGGTTGTCTCCTTTTTTAATTTTTTTTCTTTAAGAATTTTATTTACAGTTTAAAAAAGGCACGTCATATGACACTTAAATACAGATTACAGTATTAGTATAACCGAGCTAACTGCAAGGAAGTAGGGCCTTTCCAATTTTAAAAAAAAAAAAAAAAAAAAAAGGAAAAAAAAATCTCATTTAGAAATTAAATATGTCTCGTTTTCAAAAAACGATATTTGGGAATAAAATATTTTAATTAAATGAATAATCTCAAACTTTCTTGTCCTCCAGTTGTACACTAACTCAATATTTTCATAATTTACTGTCATAATATTTTAATTTTATAAATATTTTGACATTTTATTTTGTCTCCTCCTTTATTTTTAGGCTGAATATAAACGTCTGGTCACGTGATCTGTGCGGTGTGTGCGGTGGGCTGCGGAATGTTTCAGTGTTGACGCTACAGCGGCGCGGCCCGCGGAGGCGCTCCTTGCCGCTCACCGCTCGTGCCGCTGCAATCATAAAACAAGCTGCCACTGCGCATGCGCGAAGAGAAAGTAGATGGGACGCTTTAATTTATGTGTCGCTGTTCGCCGGATGGGCCGAGCTACTCAGCTCCGCGGCTTTACTGAGAAGCCTCAAAGCGGCGGCGAGGACCGGCCGCTCCGGGTGAGAAAATCCGCGCACCCTCTATTTTGTCGCATGTTTGGTGACGTCCAATAATCGACTTGCTGTGAAGTCTCCGGGGCCGAGGCCTAGAGACTTTTTTTGTAACGCGTAAAAATTTTTGTTTCGATGCCTGGATTTCGGTGCCCGTTCTGACCGGGTGTGAACCGATGAAGCACTTTATTCGGTGATTGAAGCGGAAACGGTCGGAAACGTTAGCCAGCTAATTGTAGCTACTGCTAACTGCCAGCGAGGAAGTGAGGAGCGAAAAAATGACATCTCGGAGGTAAGGAAAACAATGTCTGCTGGTTGTGTTAGCTGCTGAGCTAGCTAACTTTTAACTAAACTCAGCTGTGTGGATGCTGCCGTGTCCGTGAGCAAGCACCGACTGTGCCGACGGTTCTGGAAAAAAACCGAATAGCTAGTTAGCTAAAGAGCGCTTCATTTAGCATACACCGGCAAGTTAACGTTAGAGCCCAGTCAGAGGATGTGTAGGGTAGTAAACACCGTTACTATCTGTCACATACTCACAGCACAAAGTAGTTACAGAAGTACAGTTACATTGGAGAGCAACACATTGACAATATCAGCTAAACAAAGCACAAACACATGATTTAAATTAACCATAAATCTAAGTTAAAGACTACAGAACCTCCTCAGCAACACGAATCAGGTTTACTGCCAACTAGGTTTCCACATAGAAATAATCTGCATTTGTGTTTTTGTGCACACAATACACAGAAAGTGAAATACATATAAATAGTAAGCACTGAAGACGTGGACAGAGTACAGACTACTTGTACACACAACACTGAGGGGTACTATATTCACAGAGGGAGGCAGCCAGCAGTGTAAAGACAGTTATGAACAAAGACAGAGCAAACACTGATTGAGTCTGTGTCTGAATGAAGCCCAGAAATGAACCGAAAGGCTTGGCACAAAGCAGCCTCAATGAAAAGGACAGAAAAAAGAGAAATAGAAATGTAGAGAGTTTAATGTTTGCAATAAGTTTGTGTGTTTTATTTATGCGTGATGTTCAAGGCTAGTTTCCTCTCTGGAACAATAAAGTTGAAAGTTGTTGTAATGGTGAAACTGCTGTTTTTGCAACTGTAAAATGTGCCACATTTCAGGATCAGAAAACGTAGCATGCACAAAACTAATATCACAATATTTCAGGGTATTTTTTTGCAATAATAATGTTCTTGACAATATGACAAATTAGTCAAAATAAGTGATAGAGTTTCATAGTTTGCTTCAAATCTTCAGTAAAAACTAAATTGATCTAATTTCTCAACAGTAACTCAGAGTGAGATTCAGATTCTGCCACAATATTAATAGTTCAACTAAATAAAATCTACCACTAATTACACACTTAAGCTCCCAAATACAAAAAATGTCTCCTGGGATCAATATATATAAATCAACAGCTGATTTCTTCTCTAATCATCACGCTGTAACCTGTAACAGGCTGTTATGATACCACAACTATCACACATTCACATATATGGAGTTTTTTGTCGAGCTGCAAGTGTCACGTAGGTTTACATCACTAAAGGTTTCTGACAGAATCAGAGAGGAGAGGGAGAGACGCTGTGCTGCTGCCAGAGGAGCCGCTGAATGAGTTCCCTCTGAGCGCTAAGAGAAGTAAAACATTCAGGATGCCACAGTTTATTCCACACTACTGAAGCTGCTCCTCTTTTTGGAACCACCAAGGAGTTGCTCATAATTTCACTTTCAGCCATGCTTGTCATGATATGAAACATGATATTAATTTTTCATATCATATTAAAAATAAAACCCGTATTATCGTGAACAATAAGGCACACCCTAAACAGACACTCAGATCATCTGGTGGAAATTAAATGCAGTACATTTATTTGCACACAGCGCTGCACTCCACACTGACACTGATGATTGTTTCCTCCTCCTTTCAGGTGGTTTCACCCCAACATCACAGGTGTGGAGGCTGAAAACCTCCTGCTGACACGTGGAGTGGATGGGAGCTTTTTAGCCAGGCCTAGTAAGAGCAATCCAGGAGACTTTACGCTCTCAGTACGGTAAGTACAACGTACACTGTACGGGATGTATGATACTGTGTCTGCAGTTTTGAATTAACTTTCTCTGCTCTTTACGACTGTACCTGACAGGTGATGGTTAAAATGACACTTTTCTATGCTGTGTGCAGGCCCAGACGAAATCTATGGATTTTTCAGTTGTTTTCAGCTGTGATCCAGAACAAAAATAACCTCACACAATAATTTAAAGACTGTAATTACCTCAAGCAGGCTTAAAGAACTACTTAGATTTTAGAAACTTTGAATCAGACATTTTATTTAATCATGAATACTTCAAGAAAAAACATTTGTTGGAAAAGTCAATCAACAAAATGTGGGACACATTGCCATTAAATGGAAGGTTCAATATGGGGTAGAGAGAACAAAAATTTATTTGCCAGTTTGTTAACAGTAAATGTTATTTTTGACATTTCTTCTCACTACACCACTGACCTTGATTTTAATGCTCACTGAAAACAGCACACGATTGTCACACACATGCACAGGAAGGTGGAGGAGACTGAGACAACATGCTGAGTTTTATAAGCAGCATTTTTATTTCTAAAATTTGCAGTGTTCTGCAGGCGTAGGGGCCTGGTTATGGGTCTTGACTGCATGTGTTTCAGCAGGTGTGTCTGTAAGGCCTGAATAGAAGCTGCTGTTTCATAGTTTGTGTTGTTACCAGTATCAGTGTTGAGTTTATTTAACAGTCTTTTCAAAACTAAGCTTTATATTTTGATAAAATAGCCACCAACAAGTACAAGTTATAAATGTACTGGGCTCTCAAGATGTGATTCGTGATCCAAATGTAAACATAAAGGTAATAAAAGAGACACTAACCCCGGACACAAAGTAAATCCAGGTCATAAATGTTCTCTAATTATGTTTTATCTTTGTTTGCATCAATTTGCAAACACTGCAGTAAAAATGGCCACTATGTTTTTATGACATGCCGAGGACCAGATGACCAACTGAATGTCCCGTCCATATAACTCAGTTATCACTATTCATATTGTAAGCAACAGGGATTTTGCACTAACAGCCAGCAACAAGATAAAAAAGCATCAGCAGGGTGAGATGGGAAAGTGTTGGACTTCCTTTTAAGTGAATGTTAGATTATACCTACTTTTGGCTGTCATATGTACTGCTGCACTAATCAATAGTTTTATAAAATAGTAGATCAAATCACTATATAATTCAGCTGTACACGACCTCACAAACAGACATAGTGAGCGACTAGCTGGTGAACGTCTAGCTGCTTCATAGCCAGATGTTTCACTCAGGAGTTGGTGGAGCTAAAATGAGAGTAAATATTGGACTTATATTTATCAGGTGGACACAGACAAAACTTCACACGAATGATGACGTTGCTCTGTAAAAAGTCAAATGTTTGCTCACACATTTGACATAACTGCAAGATGGTATAGTGTGTTGTGTTTGCAGGGCCCGACAAAATCAATTAATGAGGCCGTAAAAGTACAATGTAATTCTGCTGCTCGATCAAAATGGTAAAAAACAAGATGGAGCAATGCCGTCATTGTGGTCAGTTTCTACTGGTTAGAATTCAGCCGAATCGTCCACAGAGGTCTCTTCCTCTCCAAAACAAACAGTCCTCATGATTAAAACCAGTAAAAACACTGAATAAAGAAGTTTCATGTTAAAAATCAGTGTTTCTATGATGTTGTTTGGCTTGTTTAGAAGGGGCTGCAGGTCTAGCTCCTGCTGAGGTGTGCTCGTGTTTTTCTCTGATAACTTAAGATCCAGACATTTGGGAAGTTTTAATCAGGAGCCGAATTATCTGTAGAGGTCTCTTCCTCTCCAAAACAAACAGACCAGGTGATATAAAGCAGTAAAAACACTGAATAAAGCAGTTTCAAGTTAAAAATTGGGGTTTTTCCGATGCTGTTTGGCACAACGGGGGCTGGGGCCGAGCTGTTGCTAACAGTTGCTCAACTTATTTCTCCAGTAACTTAAGATCCAGACATTTGGGAAGTTTTAATCAAGAGCCAAATTATCTGCAGAGGCCTCTTCCTCTCCAAAACAAATAGACCTGGTGATTTAAACTGATAGAAACACTGACTGAAGCAGTTTCACGTCAAAAATTGGTGTTTCTCTGATGCTGTTTGGCACAACGGGGGCTGGAGCCGAGCTGCTGCTAACAGTTGCTCAGCTAGTGTCTCTGATAACTTTATATCCAGACCTCCAAAATCTAAAATACTTCATCTGGTTAAAACATATAGTTAAAAATGACCAAGATTTAAAAAGTGTATTGTAAAAATGTGCCTTAAACTTGGATAGAAAGTCGATTTATAACAATCAAATGACACAAACCGTCCCCTTGATTAAAATGGGGTGTTTTTAGACTTTAAATGTGCTGTAGTATTCACATTGTTAGATGTTGCTGTCATAATGCTAATAAAAAGGTCTCCACAGTGAGTTCTGCTCCATCTTAGGCCTGCAGTCTGTTGAATGACAGTGGCAAACCAGCACTAACCAAAGAAGGAAGAGCAGCCTTTTGCTAATAAAAAAAAGTTTGTGGTTTTTATCTCAGGGCCTGTCGAGTCATAAATTTTTAAGATGACGTATCATTAACTCAGTTTAGCTGATGTAGCCAATGCTATTTTTGTCCCAGTCTCATATTTGAGCTGCACAGTCTCTCATCTCACACCATATTTACTTCAGATGGAAACAAAACAAGTCATGCTCCTCTGGTGGAAACGGAGACGTTTCCACAGGGAGACTCGTCCCCGCTGGTTCAGACCAGCACACGTCTGTCTCCTTTTGTGCTCATTCTGCCAGACTTAACCAGAAGTCATTCAGAGTTTCATGCTGCTGAGCTTCAGATCTGCCACAACTTCTTCTTTTTCTATTTTCCGAGATACTGGTGGTCACCTACGATGACTCAACACAGCTCGTACTGTCTATATCTGGTGTGTGTCACATAGATGTGGTGCTTTCCTGTTAGAAACTGAATGTCAGCGCCATCGCTCTGCCTTTGAAATATTTTATTTTTCATTGTGTCTCTCACACCTCATGCACATAACAGAGATGGCACTTATGTTGTGAGTGTTCTTGTGACTCTGTGTTTAACTATCACTTAGCTTCTTTTAATCATAATAAATGTACTCTGCATCTGAAGGGCTGGAGCATAAGATAATGTGTCGTAATGATGCAGTAGGGCTGCAAATTAGGATTATTGTCTTGATTAGTCGATCAGTCGTTGGTGTATGATATGGTGTAGTGCTGCTGGAATGTATCGCAACAACACTCTGCAACTTCTTTTCTCCATGTGAGGAAACAGAATATTTGCAGTTCACATAATCAAGTTAAAATTCAACTTATCTTTCATTTTTTTAAAGAGTGCGAAGATCAGTGCTTCACCAAAGCGTGTGTGAGACAAGAGAGACAATAAAGTCAAATGCAGCGGTCAGGGTTTGTTGTGCTTGTTTTGTCCGACCAACAGTTCAGAACCCAAAGATATTCAGTTTAAAGTCTCATAAGACGAATAAAATCAGGAAGTCTATTCATTTGAGAAGCGGCCCTCTAGATGAGGTCATAAAGTGTCATGTTGGTTCGGCCTCCTGAGATATTTTTGTGATTTTCTGTGAAAGTATGAGCTCATTGTGACTCTGCGGTGCTGACTTATTTAGAGTCTTCTACATTTAAAACTGGAGTATATCCATATAAATACATGTTTGTGACACACAAGGCACAATGCTGATTCAGCCTATTGCTGCCAGGGAAAGCTCTCCAAGTTTTGCAGTATACTGAAGTTGCGGCGACTTTCCTGCGTATCAGAAGTGATGCACTTACGTTAACCAGCCAGAGTTAAAGGGGGCGGGAGGACGGGAGAGACCATAGCAAAGGAGCAGTAGCTCGGAGTATGGTGGAAGCTATGGCGGAACATTCTCAGCATTTAGAGGAAGAATTGGAAAAAAAAGCCATCGAAGGCAGGGAGCTCACCTGCAGACATTAGGCTAGTAAATCTAGCCGCTCACTTGCCTGACTGAGCAGGTGGTAGAAAAGAATAAGAGACGTGTTTGGGGTTTTTTGTGGAGCAGATGATGGAGGTCGCTAAAGATTACGTAATCTCCCTTCCTTCTCATCTCTGTTCAGAGTTGCATAGAGGTGGGTGAAGGAAAAGTTCGAGCTTGAGTTTGAACATTTTTTCAGAACAATTTATAAACATTTTTTGGACATTTCAGTATAATTTTTCAAACATTTTATTAATATTTTTCGGACATTTTATCAGTTTTTTTCCTGACTTTTGAACATTTTTTCAGGACGATTTAATAACATTTTTTGGACATTTCAATTTAATTTTTCTCAAAGATATTTTTATTGAACTTTTTCACATATATATGGTACAGTTGTTAAGTGTTGACAGGAAGTTTGTAAAATACACAATCAACTCAGGTCGAGAGAGATAATCCTGTCCATGCCCAGTAGGGAGAAAATAAAAACACAACACAAAACAAAAAGAACTTATCTAACCCACCCACCCCACCCATGATTTCCAAGCCAGACCTTTACATAAGAGACTAAACAGGACAAATAGACCAATTGTACTTCATTCCTGGAGTGATACAGGTAACAGCTGGAAGTTGGGTTTCAATCTAAAAGGGTAAAAAAATAAATAAAGTAAAATAAAATAAAGAAATAAATATAAATTATGAACCCACGCATGGGCCAAAGGGAGGCATATAAATTATGAACCCACGCATGGGCCAAAGGGAGGCATCAGAGAGAGGACCGATTTATACGCTTGGTATTGCTGACGTAAAAACAGAGAACAAAGTGTGAGTAAAGGATCCAATCCCTAGCTAGTTTGAAGGTTATGAAAGTATTCCAGAAAAGGTCCCCACACTTTTTGAAACTTATCTTTGGAGTTACAAATTGAGTAATGTATTTTTTCAAGGTTTAGTGACGGGCACAAAGAGAAGTTGAGTTAACCAACTTAAAAATGGTGTCCCATATGTCCTCAGACAAGGTTAGATTCAGATCTTGCTCCCATGCGATTTTAACAATTTAATTTTTCAAACATTTTATTAATATTTTTCAGACAATTTATCAACATTTTTTTTGATATTTTATTATTATTATTTTGGATATTTCAGTATAATTTTTCTAACACTTTATTAATCATTTTCAGACATTTTATCAACTTTTTTTCTGACATTTGATCTTTTTTTTTTTCAGGACAAGTTTTCCACTTTTTTTTTTTTGACATTTTCTGACCTTTTTTTTTTTGACATTTCAATATATTTTTTCGAACATTTTATTCATATTTTTTGGACATTTTATCAGCATTTTTTCTGACATTTAATTTTTTTTAGACATTTCATAAACATTTAAATAATATTTTTCGTTCATCTTATCAACATTTTTCGGGCATTAATAATTTTCACACCCTTCATTAACATTTTTTCCAGACATTTCATTGTCATTTTTTAGGACATATTAATAATATTTTTTGGACATTTTACCAACATTTTTTCAGTGATTTTATTAATATTTTTTCAGACTTTCAGTGCAAGTGAGCATTTCAGTTACCCTGGAAATGGTAGTTAGTTGGGTGGTGTAGAGGATGTGGCCAAAACTCTTATATACTGCGCAGTTTTCCACAAGTTTAAGAGCAAGGTGGACAAAAGGGTTTTCCATGGGCACACCAACTTTCTGACAACCTGACAACCTGACAATTAACTTAAGTCTTAGTTGTTATCTGATAACAGCTGTAAGATAAAACAGTTTGTTTAGGAGCGAATAAAAGCTGACTCCAGGCAAGTAGTTTTCTGACCCACTTGACCCCGAAGAAAAACCGCGGCGTTAAACCCTGCAAGTTAATTGGAATTTCTGAAGAAACATGAGCTTCCTGTTGGATTTCTATGTGTCCCTGATGATGATGTTTTTACCCCCTGACGGCAGTATTTCTCTAAATGAATGTACTTTTTCCCCCTGCAGGCGAAATGGAGCCGTCACCCACATTAAGATCCAGAACACAGGAGACTACTACGACCTCTATGGCGGGGAGAAGTTTGCCACTCTGGCGGAGCTGGTGCAGTATTACATGGAGCATCACGGCCAGCTGAAAGAGAAAAATGGAGACGTCATTGAGCTCAAGTATCCGCTCAACTGTGCGGACCCAACGTCAGAGAGGTGAGCAGAAATATACATGTTCAGATTTCAGAGTTTTTTGCTACAGTTTAGTTCCTCAGCTTTAGCTGTATTTGGGGCATTTAATATGAAAGCAAGAGAACATTTTTTTTGTTTTCTTGTTATGTTCATTTACAGACACACACTTATTATATGAGTCAGCCTCCTTGCAGCAGCGAGGAGGCTGATGCAACTCACAGGAAAAACATTCTCGTTGCTACATAATGACATTAAAACCAGCTCCTTCAGTTTTTCTCTGAGGTGTTGATATGCTGAATTAAAGTCAAGTTTTATATTCACTCTCCAAACTTATAAGAAATTGGACATGGCTCCTTGCTCCCACGTAAAAAAAGCTGTAACATGTAATGATAATAAAAAACAATTAACTGTAGGGCTGTTGTACTGTCTTTGGCCCTTGATTAACTGTGCTTGTAAACAATAAACATCCTTGCTTATGTCTCATCAATAACGAGTGCAAAAAGAGTTTCATGAGTCGAACCCAGTCGAAACATATTTCGCCGTTGTGGTTGTTTTTGCCAGATGGTTCCACGGACACTTGTCGGGCCGGGAGGCAGAGAAGCTGCTGACAGAGAAAGGGAAGAACGGCAGCTTCCTGGTGAGAGAGAGCCAGAGCCACCCCGGGGATTTTGTTCTGTCAGTGCGGACAGGAGATGACAAGACGGACAGCAGTGACAGCAAACCCAAAGTCACTCACGTCATGATCCGCTGCCAGGTAACTACACACTTCTCAGCACCTTCAAGTTTCCCTGCCTCTCTACAGCACGTCCTCTCTGTTACATCAGAATATGTAGAAATGGAGACATTAAAATTTCTTTAATGCTGTGATACTGACTGATACAGATGTTTAGATGAGCTGCTGTGTCACTGCAAGGATCCAGATGTTTTTGTTGCTGTTTATTTAGTTTACTGGACGCTCTCTGGTGTTATAGTTTTCCATATATTTAACTTTTAACTTTTTATCAAGATTTTTTCTGACATTTTAATAATTTCCCTTCTGACATGTTACCAACCTTTGTTTTGGACATTTTATTAACATTTTTTCTGATGTTTTGATAATATTTTTCAGACATTTTATCAAGATTTTTTCTGACATTTTATGACCATTTTTTTCTGTCATTTTAATATTGTTTTCTGACATTTTACCAACATTTCTTTCAGACATTTTATTGACATTTTGATAATACTTTTAAGACGTTTTATCAAGATTTTTTCAGACATTTTGATATTTTTTTTTGACATGTTACCAACATTTCTTTCGGACATTTTATTGACATTTTGATAATACTTTTAAGACGTTTTATCAAGATTTTTTCAGACATTTTGATATTTTTTTTCTGACATGTTACACGCACACTTCTTTCGGATATTTTTATTAACATTTTTCCAGACATTTTATCACATTTTTTTCTGACATTTTAATAATTGTATCTGACATGTTACCAACATTTCTTTCCGACATTTTATTAACTTTTTTCTAGACATTTTGATAATATTTTTCAGACTTATCTAGCAGCTCCATAGTTTGCTTTGTCAGTTGGTCAGTCGGTCCAGAAAAGTTCCCCCACCCTTTGGCGTCCACAGTTTTCGCCCTAGGCTGAAATTTGTCTTGTGGGTCAAGTGTGTTTGTGTGTGAAGGTGTGTTTGTGTTCATGCCAGTTGGTTAAAAGGGGGTGTAAATATGGGAACATGACTTTCAAATGGATTTGGAGTTGCATAAGATGGAGGACAAGTAATGAGGTTGTGTTTGTGTGTGAATTCAAGTACACGTGAAGAAGAGGAGAGATCATTACACACAGTGATGCATCCTCTTATTCAAGATCATTCCAGCCATAGTCTGACTAAAACTGAACTGGAGCTTCTTATTAGTTAGCTTCTTAGTTTGACAACCAGAGAGAAACGTCATCATTTTCTTGCACCGTCTGATAGTCAGGTACCGTTGTGGGACAGACTACGATGGAATAAGTGTGTCTAATGTTGATTTTCTTTCATCTTAACACATAATGACATGTAAAGGCAGTATTATTAAATAATGTAAGGGCCCCACTGGCAGTAAGAGGTCAACAGACCCCACTGACCAGCTCTCCAGAGCCAGCTGCGTCCCTCCAGACAGGTGGTTGCCCTAAAGGCCGCATTAACAGCTGCCTGTCCTGCTCTCGCTCTGCTCTGAACCGTCAAACTGTCTGCTGAATTCTGACCTAAATCAGACAATGGGGAAGAAAATCTGCTGCAGAACAGACTGTGTGAAGAATGCAATCATTTCTGAGCCTTTTCAGGAGAAAATAAAATATAGCAAAGTGTCATTTGGTCACACTGCCTCGCTTACTTCCACGATTAAAGAAAATACATACTGTGAAATGTCATTAAGCTAGTTGCATACTCTTCATACTGTGCAAAAAATCAACAGTTAAAACCAACAAATGTAAAGTAACAGAAGGCAGCAAAACATGCATTTTGATATTTCGATTCAGAGAGATTTAGTATCATTACCTTCTGAGACACGTCTAACTTCAGGAACTCATCCTGAAAGTGGAGTACAGTGAAAACAAAAGCAGAACCTGTGAAGACGGGTACACCTGAAGTGACAGGTCATTGAGTTCCTGTAGTGGAAGATTCAGACACATCTGTGCTCTGAGGAAATCTTCTTGTTAACTGTTTAACAAGAAAGAAATGCATACAGATGTGTCAAACTTAAACCCAAACACACGTCAGGATCTTCAGTTTCTGTCCCCAAAAAGAGACGTGGCCTTGACGTTTTGCCAAATGACTGTGCGTGGCAGTCTGGTCTGTTGGCTTATGCACCTAGATGGCGGCGTAAATGTCTAACTAGCGAGTAAAATTCCAAGTGCTAACAGTTGTCTCATCTGCAAATGCCCAAGAAGTGCATGTTTAATAATGTATGGCTCTATATAGTCCTACTCATTTTAAACTACTTTAACAAAGTGATGGAAATGGGGTGAAATATTATGAAAAGGGGTGAAAATTGATTGGAAAAAATGTGTGGGAACCCTGACTCAGGATGCTGCAGTGCCTGTAAACATGTCGTCTGGTTTTTCTGAGTTGCTGTGTTTCTTGTTCACGCACATTTAAAAAAAAAAAAATTGAGACATGTTTGCTCATATGGCTGTTGCTTCTTCTTCAGCATGACCTGAAGTACGACGTGGGCGGAGGGGAGAAGTTTGACTCCCTCACCGACCTGGTAGAGCACTACAAAAAGAACCCCATGGTGGAAACTCTGGGCACTGTCCTTCAGCTCAAACAGGTACGTGTTTACCGTTAGCTAAGGCAGCATTTTCCTGAGTTGTAAATTCTGCTACTGACTCCCGCTCTCCTCCTCAGCCCCTGAACACTACCCGTATTAACGCTGCAGAGATTGAAAGTCGAGTTCGGGAGCTGAGCAAACTAGCGGAGGCCACTGACAAGGTCAAACAGGGCTTCTGGGAAGAATTTGAGGTGAGTGGTTCTGTCGTTTTGTCACGCCGCAGCTCACCTGTCCTTGTTTGCACGCTAAGGTGTCACGCAGAGATCTGACTCCCCTCTCTTTTCTCCATCCAGACCTTGCAGCAACAAGAGTGCAAACTGCTCTACAGTCGCAAAGAGGGCCAGAGAGCAGAGAACAAAAACAAGAACAGATACAAGAACATTCTGCCTTGTGAGGAAAAACCCTGACGGCTCTCACTATAACAACGTTTCACTTTCACCTGAGGGGATTTTTAAAAATGTTTTTGTTTCTGTTTCCAGTCGACCACACACGTGTGGTGCTGAATGACAGGGACCCAAATGAGCCAGGCTCTGACTACATCAACGCCAATATCATCATGGTAGTATCTGCTGTCATGGTAAACTCACTTCATCCTCAGGGAAACACACAAACATACACACACATACACACACACTTTTTATCCTGTACTTGATAAAGAAAATGTTGAATTGTGTTGATCAGTCATTCTTCCATGTGTGGTCAGTGTTTTTCTTTTAACTCCATGTGTTGTGTGTTTTCAGTTCTCAGCTGACCGTGTGTGTGTTTGTGTGTGTGTGCAGCCTGAGCTGGACCCAAAGTGCAACAGTACAAAGGTGAAGAAGAGCTACATCGCCACTCAGGGCTGTCTGCAGAACACCATCAGTGACTTCTGGAGGATGGTGTTTCAGGAGAACTCACGAGTCATCGTCATGACCACCAAAGAGGTGGAGAGGGGAAAGGTGAGCACAACAGACATACCTGACTCTGATTTTGAAACATCATTGTATTTCCAGTGCAGCTACAGTGTATTAATATCAGGTTTGTTGTCAGTCACCAGTGGTGGAAGAAGCACTCAGATCCTTTACTTGAATAAAAGAAGAGACACCACAGACTAAAAATACTCAATTCAAAATGTTACTAACATAAAAGTGCACAAGCATTATCAGCAAAATGTACTTAACCCCTTCCAGTCTATGACACTGGAGTTCTCAGCTTACATTACTGTCTGTGAGGCTGAGTGGAGGGCTGTGTTAAAGCTAGAGTGAAGATACTGGTAGCTTGCTCCAAAGTTGAGCTAAATTTTGGCAGAAAAACACTTGCATGGCCATTTTCACAGAGTCCCTTGAACTTCCACCTCAAGATATCTGAATGAAGATGGGTTCTATGGATACCCAAAGCCCCGTCTCCACCAAACCCTTTCAGTCCAGCACCTCTGGAACCAGCAGTAACCTTCAGACATGGTACCTAGACCCTCGGTGTGTTCAGACAGTCCTCTTAAATGTGGGCGGGGTTGTTGTCACTCACTGCTCCGTCCAGCACTCGCTGTATTTCCTCATCAGCGGTGACACAGATGGAAGTCTGCACCTGGTTTATCGTCCACAGAACGAGGCTGCACGCCCACATTTTCAGAACAAAATATAACAGGCTGCAGTGAGAGTCTCTCTCCATGGGATATTTAAAAATAGCATGGATTTTTCTGTGGTGTTTCTCAAGGCTGTGGTGTTTTAGTGTGATATTATTTTGGAGGGACAATTTTTATAAATTCTTGAGCAGTAAGAAACACTTCAGTTTAGCACCAAATCTGTGTAACAGATGGTATCAGCCTGCGGTCTCCCCCTTCAGATCCCCTGCCCCCCCTAAAAAAAGACAAAAATAAGTCGGTGGGGGTGGGGAGTAGAAGTGTACCAAAAGTAACTAGTACTCAACATGGAGAATGGCACAATTTCTTTGTATAGAATATGATGTTCTTGTGTTTTTATCACTAACAAATACATGTGAGCATTTTAATGTTGTAGTTCGTTAATGTGGAGACAATTTAATGCTGCGTTCCAGGCAACCTGTAACTCGATTAACAATTAACAACTCTGTAACAATGACCTTACTCCTCTAAACAATGATGGCAGCCCTATGGATGCGGTGTTGATGCAGGTGATACACAGTGAGAAATAGACATAAAATAACCCTAATGTTAACGCACTATTGGCAGCCGCTCTAACAGCTGGTTTCCAGTGCAAGAATAAATCAATACAAAATACGTTTCACAGATAACGTAAAATAAAAAGTATAATAGCATCTGTGACCTTAAGCGCCGTTTCTCCTCCTCTGTTTCGCTCAAATGAGGATGGAACCGCCACCTTTGGTGACAGAAGTGATCATAAACAAACATAAACCCTGCACGGTCCGCCATGTTGCTTTGAGAGTTTGGCGTGACTTGCCTGGAACGCTATGAAGTCGTGAGTCGTGACTTGAAGTGGTGACTTGTGGGCTCAGAAACTTGCCTGGAACGCAGCATAAGATACTTTGTGCACTTCTGGGTAGATTAGTAGTGTAGTGCTTAGGGATGCACCGATCTGATATCTGGATCAAATATCGGCCCCGATATCATCAAGATAGATGCTTCGGGTATTGGAAAATGCAACCTATACCTGAGGCGATCCTTTCCCTTTAAATCTATTGTGACGTGAGCTACGTCATACGTCATGGAGCGAAGGAGAGAATCTGCTGTGTGGAGGTATTTCACACTATTCCAACTGCTGCTGCACAATTGTTAATTTTTGTTAAACATAAATAGTTTTGGGGCGTCGGTGGCTTAGTGGCAGAGCAGGCGCCCCATGTACAAGGCTGTTGCCGCAGCGGCCCAGGTTCGAGTCCAGCCTGTGGCCCTTTGCTGCATGTCATCCCCTCTCTCTCCCCCCTTTCACACTTAACTGTCCTGTCCATTAAAGGCAAAAAATGCCCAAAAAATATCTTTAAAAATAAATAAATAAATAAATAGTTTCATTTTATCTTAGGAAAGAACTGTGTAGTCATCAATGCCTGATGCCTCTAGTCTTTTCTGTTCTACATGTAAAGGTATATAGCTTTTTAGGTCAACCATGGTATGGGATCAGTATCAGGTATCAGCTGATACTCAAAGCCGCGGCATCAGGATCGGTATCCAAACTGAAAAAGCTGGATCGGTGCTTCAGCATCGTATTATATGTTTTCATGTAAACTGTAACTGACAAATAAATGTAGTGGAGTAAAAACTACAATATTTCTATCTGAAATGTAGAGTAGAAGTATGACGTAGCATAGAATAAAAATACTCAAGTAAAGTAGAAAAAGAGCTCCACATTTATCAGCTACAGTGTTAATTCATCAATAATTATAATCAATGAATATAAGATATATTATTCTGAAATGGGTCGTTCTGCATAGTGAGTGTTTTTATCACTTTAAGTATATTTTTGATGCTGATACTTTTGTACTTGAGTAATAGTTACTTACCGAAATGCAGGACTTGAACTTGTAACAGAAAATTTCTACTTTTTAAAAAGATCAGAGTACTTCTTCCACCTCTGCTCGTTAGCCAGCAGCATCAGAGGAAACATGTCAAAGTGAATGTTATTGTGTCCCAACAGAGTAAATGTGTGAAGTATTGGCCGGACATGTCGGCTCTGAAGGAGTACGGAGCGATGCGCGTTCGCAACGTCAGAGAGACGGCGGCACACGACTACATCTTAAGAGAACTGAAGCTGTCTAAAGTTGGACAGGTAAGTCGTGTTTGTGTGTTTACATGTAGATGAAGTGGAAGCTCAGAAAATCTCCTTTTTTTTGGAATTTATATTTTCAGATTTGGGGAACATAATTTCAAATGAGTGTCGTAATGATGTCTACTAGTTCTTAACCTAAGGTTAAATCCAATCTGTAGTGAGGAGATGCAGTTTCACTAGATGGCACTAGTGGTGTTGAAGTGAACATTTAATGAACATTGTGCTGCTGTAGTTTACAAGCAACACTAAACAGATTCCAACATTACTGCTGCTTGTGCTCAAAATATCTGTTTAGTAAATGTGTTGCAGATCAAGTGAAGGGTGTTTGAGTTTGAATTTTCAATTAACTTTAAATCTCAGTGTTTTAATGAATTGGGGCTACTTTAAAATGGACTCCATGTGAGCTGTAAAATTAAAAAAAAGTGCTTTTCACATGTTAAGATGACAAAATCCTTTCCACAAAAAGACCAAGAAAAGACCAAACACCAACAATGACTGTATCTGTGTTTGCATCAAAGCCTTATATATTTTTTCCTCTGTGCCATAGAGCTCCATTGTTGTCCAAAAACTATTTAAAGCACGTCAGTGAGTCACTGCTGCACTGGGTGACATGTTCCTTTTATAAAGATGAACATAGGCATTGTAGTTAAATTTGACTCAGTCCCACACACACCTTCCTGCAGCCGGAAATACTCACTGGAGCACCAGATGTGTATTAATACGCAGATAAAAATAGTCCCCTACAAATGTACTATTTTCTCCTGCTTGAGTCACGTTTGATAAAATGTTAATTGGCTGATTAAAGCCTCCTACAGGCTGTGAGATTTTAGCCGTCTTCTAAGTTTAGTGAAGCTACACTGTGCAACATGGATCTGATAAAAGTGGGTATGCCATCAGGTTTGATGTCTGCAGACTGTACGATGACAGCGCCTTCTGAACAGCATACAACTAACATGAGTCAAGCCCTTCTATAGCAGCATTTATGTGTGTTGAAAAAGTCTGAAGAGGAGGAGGAGGAGGAGGAGGAGGAGGAGAATGTGGACGCAGTCATGGCTGAGGAAAAGAACCCATTGTGGCCAATTTTGCAATGATAGCTCTTAGTAACTATTTATTAGCATCTGCTAGCATTTAGCATTGTGCATCATTTCAGGCTGCATTTCTATTGGTTGGTTAGTAGACGGAGGTGGTAACAGCAGTCACACAGTGAGATGGTCATCCCAAATTTCTGACACTGTCGGAATTTTATCCCAGATTGTCTTTGATCAAACAAGGTATTTTTATTGATAATTCAGTAAAAATGTACAGAGCATCAGCAAACATAGAACGAACAAAGACAAAAAAGATAACCCCACCCACCAACCCGAGAACAAACAGAGAGAGCCAGACCAGCCAAAGGAAATCCAGTAGACAAGAATGAATGTGTGTCGCTCCCTCTCTCTCTCTCTCCCACTTCGCACTTCGCTTTCCTGTCGATTAAAGGCAAAAAATGCCCCAAAAAATATCTTAAAAATTTTTTTAAAAAAAAAATAATTTAATTTTAATAAATGGAAAAATGACGACAAATGAATTGACTTGTGTGACATAAGGAGTATGTAGTATAGCATGTTTCATTACATTTTTTCAGCTGCCATATTTACCATAAAAGCTGCCGTGGGGCAACCAGCCTCCAAACATTGTTGAAAAAGTTTTAAATATTAAATCCTAGACACATTGTTGTTGTTTTTTTTTTTTTTTTTTTCATTGGATTTGTTGACCTTTACAAAATATAGATAGATTTCCAGCCTTATCCTTTCAAGAACCTCAGTATTAATGTATTGATTACGATTAATTAAACTGTAACGAAGCTCTTTCTGTGTGTTGAATGTCGTTTTTGTTTTGCGTGTTTTTCAGGGGAACACAGAACGCACAGTTTGGCAGTACCACTTCAGGGCCTGGCCGGACCACGGAGTCCCCACTGACCCCGGCGGTGTGCTCGACTTCTTAGAGGAGGTCAACCTGAAGCAGGAGAGCATACTGGACGCTGGGCCTATAGCGGTACACTGCAGGTACACACACCTGATTAAACTAGACATAGATCCTCTGTAACAGACAACACAAACGGTCACAGAGGAAACCTGCTAACTCAAAGACTGTCTCTCATGCTCTTCAGTGCAGGGATCGGGAGGACAGGAACGTTTATAGTGATCGACATCCTGATAGACGTGATCAGGGAAAAAGGTGAGTCCTGTAAATTTACACTGATCACTACAAGTGTCAGTGTGTCGTGGCTCTCACTCACTCAGGCTGATGTATTTTAGACACTCCTAATGTCACTGTGTTTACGTCACCAGTGCTGAGGCTGTTATCAGTGTGTGATACTGTTGTCCTGCTGCAGGGGTGGACTGCGACATCGACGTGCCAAAGACCATCCAGATGGTTCGTTCTCAGCGCTCTGGGATGGTGCAGACTGAGGCGCAGTACAGATTCATCTACATGGCTGTGCAGCACTACATAGAAACGTTGCAGAGACGCATAGAGGAGGAGCAGGTGTGACGCAGATAACACCACCATCACTCTTTCCTGTTTCACTTTATTTCTCCTGCTCCTGTCTCCTAACCAGCCTCTGTGTTCTCCTCTGCAGAAAAGTAAGATTAAAGGGCGCGAGTACACCAACATTAAGTACTCTTTGTCTGACCTGACTGGAGGAGAGCAGAGCCCTTTGCCTCCTTGCACTCCTATTCCTACTCCCACCTGCACAGAGTGAGTAAAGCTGTCCGTGAAGAGCAGCTGTTTAACTTGCATTTATACCATGGTCTGGTTGGATACTCTACTCTGATTGGCTGCAGGGGTCCTTTAAAAACTGATAATCGTCACTGTTCTGAATGAATGCACCGGCTCCATATTAGTGTCAGTATCTGTCATCTGTTTACAAGTAATTTACAACACTGAGAGTAATGTTAGTCCTTCAGTGCCTCGTCCTCTGAACACCACAGGATGGAGACTGTAACACCCTGCAGGTACCACACCGCCCCCCTGAACTGAAGCAATCATTTCACATCCCATCAGCTATTCAAATTGCTACTTCAGACTGCGACCGACAGTAACGTTACACATGGTGTATTGTTTGTTTGTGGAAATCTTGATACTGATTTTGGGGACGATGATATGACTGATAGTTAGCCAGTCTTCTTGTTTAACGTACTGTCAACTTATGTTTACTGTTTGTCAACTGTATGCAACGTTATTGTCTTTGACTCTTGCTAGCATAACGTTAGCTTTCTGGCTAATAGCTGGGCTAAAGGGTTCCATGCTGTGGGCGAGTAGAATATCTCCTGTTGCAAGATCATATCTGAGGTTCGTCCTGTTTACTGGAGTATTAAATAAAGTTTCTTTTGTATAAGAACCTTACGGGGTAGCAATGATTGTTCCAGGTATTAGACAAACCCTCAGGTGTTAGCATGGAAACTGAGATTTTGACTGCAGAAAGCACAAGTTACACTGGTATAAGTGGGATAATGTCATTCAAGGAGTCCATGATCACTTTTTATTGGCCTCTGCTGTGCATTAGACGGTTCACGCCTCCATGTCAGCCATTAAAAAGTGATAAAGGACATCTCGTCGGGCATTACCCCTTACTTAAAAAACAACTGTTTGCATCCTTGTAAAGAAAGCCTCATCTGTAGCTTGTCATTAAAGTGTATGTGTGTGTTTATAGGATGAGGGACGACAGCTCCAGAGTGTATGAGAACGTGGGTCTGATGCAGCAGCAGAAGAGCTACAGATGAGATTCACCTTTGACCCCAGTGCTCTATCAGTTCCAGGTAAATGAAATGACAAGCTGCTCATATAGAAATCACAATATGAGACTGTAAAATCTCAAGTAAAGATAGGAATTATATTGATAAAGGCAGTGAGGGTGTTTGAATGGCCGGTACTATAATAGCTCACATGGTAAGTTCAGGATAATGTACATGTCCACAGCACTAGTTTCATTCCTGTTTGCTAACATGTTCACCCTTACGCCAGATGTGTTTTTAATCAAGTTTGATCAAGTTTAAGCTTTTTTTTAGCTTGTTACGCTGCCCTCAAGTGGCTTTAAAATGATTTTTCAACCAAGAAATACTGTTTACCTTTACAAATTGCAGTTGCTTCTACTTTACCATTCTTTTTTGCGACCTTTATATAAGGGGGACAGATGCAAAGTATTATGCAGGCAAGGCAGAGTGGGTTATTTTACCTGTCTTGTTTTAGACGATGGAGGAAGATGATGTGAGTGGTGCGTTCAGAAACACTCATTGTGAGTGTGGGAGCGCACTCTGACACAAACTGGAGCGTTGATAAATTGGGAGCGCTGTGTGAATGTAGTGTTGGGTTATCCAGAGCAGCGCACTCTCAGAGTGGCAGAGCGCACTCTGGACACTCTGTCTGTGGAGACGGAGCAGCAGAGCGCTGAGCGGAGTGAATGTGTGATTAACTTAACCGTTGGTTCATTCATGTAGAAATATAACGCTCCGTTTCTTCCACCAACAGGGCTCTCATTTTAGTGTAGAGCGTCAGACTGAATTTACCAACGCACCATGTCAGGTCACTCACTCTCCGGGACCGCCAGTGTTACTTGAATAAGTAAACATCTGACGATTATTTCTCCGGTTAAGGCCCATTTATGCTCCCTTTACGTACAAAAATGTATACGTCCGTTTCAAACAATGTTACCGTCACTGCCCACATTCTTCCATACGCCCTTTACATTGGCATGGATGTTAACCAATATATCCACCATGGGGCAGCCCAGACTCAAAAGTTTATGACAACAACAAACTCAAAAACAAACATGGCGACTGTGGAGGAGATATTGATAATGTACCTCTTGCATAAAAGACAAAGTCTCTAGTACTGCCGATGAGAGAAATTGACGATGAGCATCATTTCCAGTACTTTCGGATGTCCGCCGGGGCATTCGATAACCGCCATTGTTATTTCTTCTTTGTGTCTCACTAGAGCTACGTATCGGGTAGTGACAGCAACACTGCCCCCACGGTTTCTGGTGGTACTGCTCTGTTTGGCCCGTATCCATAAGCTTTATGGAAACATGCAGAAATATGGACGAAATGAATGCGGAGCACAGACAGAAGGCTCCGTCCGTATCCGGATCCATATTTAACGTTGAGCATAAATGGGCCTTTAGTCGACTAATCATTTTATCGAAAAATGTGTTAAAATGTTGTTAAATGTCGGTCTGTCTCTCCGAAACTCCAAAATTATGTCATCTAATGTCTTGTTTCATACTCACGCCAAAGGGTTTTAGTTCACCGTCATGGGAGAGTGTGTAAAGCTGCCAATATTTCAATGTAACAAGCTGCAGTAAGAGTATTTTGGGTACTTTTATAGTACTTTTCTATGAAAAATGACTCAAACCGATTAGTCGACTACTAAAATAGTAACCGATTATTTTAATAGTCGATTAAGTTAGCGTTCCAGAGAAATCCAATATTCCTCTTAATCCCTCCCCAGTTTCTGATGAGGTGGACATGATAACATGACTCCTTCTATTCTGGCTCCCAATAACACAACAAGACAAACACATTTTAACACTCCTATGGAGCCTACAACCCTGTGGGGGAGAGGCAGCTGCACCTCCAACATCCCTGTTGAGAATATAGTCATTAACATTTTTCTTTTTCTCTCTGTCTCCTCCAGGATCTTGATACCTGACAGTTTTTTCGCCAGCCACACCTTGACGCCTGAGACTTGACCGTAAATGACATGGAACAATGGAAAAACACACACATACAAAAACAAGACACAAAAACGTGAGAGACACCAGACACCAGGGTCCTCCTGCTCTCACTCATCCCACATGAACATTTGCCCTCTAGTTGAATTCTAAACCACTGTGATGATCATCAGAAGAGCCTTTTGAGAAGCCTAACACGCTAAATCCTACTAAACCACAGTTTCTGGGTTTAGCCTTTGTAAATCTCACCCCAAACAAGGGCTGCAAACAGAGAGCACTCTCCTCAGAGGGAAAACCTAGCTAACCTTTGCTCATCTCTTTTTATTTTAATTAACCAAAGGAAGGTTATGTAGATTGTTTGTAGACTGAAGTGAGGAGTTTTCTGACAAAGGCCTGTGCCAAAACCACAAATGATTTAATCCACATCTCTCAGCCAATTAGAAGTCTCTATTCGGCCTGTTCAGCCTTTTACACGGTGGGAGACGAGGACATGTGGACAACAGTGAGGCGAAATTTCCAGTGATTATTGTCTAGTTGTCACTGTTCTATAGAGTAATGTTTCTGAATGAAGAACTATCGGCATTGTAGTGTGACGCCATATTTACTGTTGATTTGTAATCCACTGACTTCTGAACATGAATTCCTTTTTTTTCTGCTCCAGAACTGCCTTGAAGAGAAACCTAAATTCAGGCTGTTCAGAGTGTGAATTAACTTTTTTGTTGTCGTCCACATGGGTCTAATATGCTTTTTTTTTTTTTTTTTTTTTTTTTTTGAGGGGGGGAGGGGGATACACAGAGTCTGTAAGTTAAACCATTCCTGAGCTCAAGCCGAATGCCCTTACTGCTGCACTTTTATTTAGCAGCATTAACAGTTACAGTCAAGCCTTGATTCACCTGGTGGATTCATAAATAATGTAACCTGGGGTTTAGACAGAAGTTTCTTCACGCCTGCACTTCTATGTCAGAGTCAGTGTGATGACATATTAAGATTTCAGGGGAGTCTGTTGTGTATCTCAGTTGCAGGCATCGCCACAGACGCACGGCTGCCAAAAAAACTTTGTTTTTTAAGTTTTTTTTAAAAGTGCATATTACTTTTTTTTCATTCTTTCTTGTTTTTGTTTTTTAAGACAAATGCCTTTTGTGTACCATTGCCTATTTTGAGCACCACATGTACTTAATTTTTAAGAGTCACTGTTTTAGGAAGCAGTCACACACCTCTCAGCTTTGGCACTATAGATAGTCATTGTTGTGGTTAGATATTGTTGGCCTGTGATAGTCAGCTGGATTCAGTAGTTTAAACACACTAACACTCACAGACACACTTTTCTTTTGTCTTTCTGTTCATGTTAATCAAACATTTAAAGAATAGTTTGACATTTTGGGAAATTTGCCCATTCGCCTTTTTGCCGAGAGTTACATGAGAAGATTGATACCACTCTCATGTCTGTAAGCTAAGTATGAAGCGTCAGGCAGCAGCGGATTAGCTTAGCTGAGCTGAGCTGAGCGTAAAGACTGGAAACAGGGGAAGGCAGCTAGCCTGGCACTGTGCAAAGGTAACGCCATGACTGTGGGTGGAAAAAATAGCCATTTTTGATGAGAAGTTTGATACCACTTTAATGTTTGTGTGCTATATATAAAGCTACTGCTGATTAGCTTAGCTTGAGGGCTGGAAACGGGGAAACAACTAGCCTGGCTCTGTGCAAAGGTGACGCCTTGACTGAGAGGGGAAAAATAGCCATTTTCAATGAGAAGATGGATACCACTACTGTGTGTGTGTGTTCTAAATAAAGAGCTATAGCCGATTAGCTTAGCTTAGCTTCAAGACTGGAAACTGGTGGAAACAGCTAACCTGGTTCTGTGCAAAGGTGACGCCACGACTGAAGAGGGAGAAATAGCCATTTTAAATGAGAAGATTGATACCGCTTTCATGTTTGTATGCTAGATGTAAAGCTACTGCTGATTAGCTTAGCTTAGCTTTGCTTTTAGACTGGAAACAGGTGGAAACGGCTAACATGGCTTTGTCTAAAGCTGACCGCAAGACTGTGGAAGACAAATTAGCCATTTTTAATGAGCAAACTGATACTGCTCTTGTGTTTGCGTTCTAAGTATAAAGCAACTGCTAGTTAGCTTAGCTTAGCTTTAAGATTGGAAACTGGTGGGAAAGGCTAACCTGGCTCTGTCCTAAGGTGACGCCAAGACTGCGGGGGGAAAAATAGCCATTTTCAATGAGAGGGTTGATAGTGCTTTCGTGTTTGTATGCTAAACATAAAGCTAGGTAGCTTAGCTTAGCCTAGCCTAGCTTAGCATAAAGACTGGAAACGGGAGGAGGCAGCTAGCCTGGCTCTATCCAAAGGTGACTGTAAGACTTCAGGGGAAAAGATTTGACCCTGCTATTATGCTTGTATGCTATATATACAGCTACTGCTGATTAGCTTAGCTGAGCTTAGCTTAAAGACAGGAAACAATCAAAAGCAGATAACCCGACTCTGTCCACAGATAACAAAATCCACCAACTAGTTTCTCCAAAACTCATTTACTTTGCCCATTACGTTTTGAATTAATTATTTTGTCAGTAAAATGTCAGACAAAACTGAAACGCCCTATGTAATCATCTTCATCTGTACTCAAAGCAGCCACGCCCTTAATATTACGCAACTTTAAGCCTTAATGAAATACAAAGAGGTGAGTTATATAAAATAATTCACCCCCTGTACAGTTGTCATGAACTTGGAAATTTGCGATAGAGACCAAAACCGTTTTTGTAACAGGCTGTAAACATGTTTATTTCTGCTGTTAAGCTGGACATTTTAACATGGGGGTCTCTGGGGATCAACTCGCTTTTGGAGGCAGCCTCAAGTGGCCATTAGAGGAACTGCAGTTTTTGGCACATCTGCATTGGCGTTGGTTTCATCTTGGTTTTATCCAACCCACAGTCCAAAAATCCAAAGCTATTAAGTTCATTATCAGGCATGACAAAGAAAGGTGTCAAACTGCATTTAAGAAGCATTAAACCAGCTAATGTTTGGCTTTTTTGCGTAAAATTTACTTAAATAATTCTGCCAGTTAATTTTCTATCAGTCGTCTAATCTTTGCAATATCTTGAGTATCGATCTTTTTTTAAATAGCTCTTGGTGAGAAAGCAAATTGGTGTATTTCCCCAAATGTCAAACTATTCCTTTAGCTTCATTTTCACAATCAGCAGCAGTATTTAGAAAAGTCTGATGTTTTGGATCTGCATTGTTATTTCTAGTGATAATCCACAACATTCATTTCAAACGCGTGGCCTAAGTATTTTCTTTTCGTCAAGCCTTCCCATCACGACGCCTTGAGAAGCTGCAGTCTCGAGATCGAACTCACTGCTGACTCAGAGTCTCTCCGTTGAGATAAAGGAAAAGAAGCGGCTCTCCTCTTTGCCTTGAGGGACAGTTCTCAACAACCACTGATCCAGGATTGAACAGCTTCTTTCTGTAACATTTAAAAAGAAAATCATGAAATCAGTGTTTTTTCGGGGGCTGCTTCCTCCCACCGGAGGACGTCTGCTAACGCCCGGCTGCTGCTTCACAGCAAGTGTTCTTTGAAATGATTCCTCTCCTCCCGGGTGAACGCCATCCACTGACTGAGATCTTCTGTAGTGTGGTGTACTGTATGCAGTTTTATCGTCACAAAGGGATGAGTTTGTACTTGTCTCATGTTTCGTGGAGTGCGTGCTTTGTGGTGTTTTGTGTCCTGTGTGTGCGAGGATGTGCGTATGCGTGTGTGTGTGTGTGTGTGTGTGTGTGTGTGTGTTGTGAGAGTGCGGCTGCCTATCAGCCTTATACGTTCTTGGATACTCTTTTGTTTTTCTTCCCAGATGATAAAACTGCTTTTCCATTTATCATGTAAGCAATTTTAGATGCATAGACGTGCCTTCTATGCATATGCCTATGTGTATGTGATAGCTATTAAAAAAACAAGACAGTGCTCTTTAGTTCCACCGCCATTCAAGAACCTGTAACACTTAAATGTGAATTCTTTCATCCTGAACAAAAAAAGGAAAAAAAAAAGGTGATCGCAATGCAAACAAACTATATTTTTTAACATGTATATTGTACATGAGTACCTGGTAGAGGAGAATGTACTTACTAAAACATATCTACTTGCCAATAAGATATACTGTATGTATATTCCTACAGCTTTCTCTCTGTGACACAGGGAGGGACCTCTCACAAAGCTTCAGAGGTTTTATTGTATGACTTTCAATGCAGTTAACCATGTTAACTTCCTCAATAACAATAAATGGCAGGCTCATGCCTCATTAAGACCGTGTCTATATGTTTCTTTTACTGCGCTATTTACACGTTTGTTTGGTCAGTGTTGCTTGATTGATGGCCAGTAGGCGTGTCGCGATGTCAGTATTGACGATAACTGTGATAGTTAAAATATTCTAATCATATTAATGATACACAGATGATAATATTGTGCCTCTTAAAATATTTATTTATGCTCTTGTTTTGTCCTTCCCCAACAACATCTGGTTGCCTTTCCTCAATCGTTTTGTCCAATTTTGTGCAGTTATGGTGACAGACTCTCTCTCTACCTTCCCACACTTGTATTTTGAGTGTAAATCATTTCCCAAAAAAGAGACAAAACGATTGATAATCAAAGTTAATGATGAATTTAACTGATAGCTTCTTTTTTGCCTCGCACTGGCGATATCTGTGGTCAGAGGTATTATGTTTTTTTTGTTGGTTTTTTTGGGCATTTTTTGCCTTTAATGGACAGGACAGTTAAGTGTGAAGGGGAGAGAGAGAGGGAGAGACATGCAGCAAAGGGCCACAGGCTGGACTCGAACCCAAACCGCTCCGGCAACAGCCTTGTACATGGGGCGCCTGCTCTACCACTAAGGCACCGATGCCCCGAGAGGTATTATGTTTTTGGGTTGTACGTCCATCCGTCTGTTCGTACGTACAACCCATCCTTGTGAACACGATATCTCAAGAACGGCTCAAGGGGATTTCCTCAAAATTGGCACAAATGTCCTCATTGAAGAAAAACTGATTTGAATTTTGGTTGTCAAAGGTCATATACCTGGAGGGAATTTCTTTAAATTTGGCCCAAACATTTACTTGTACTCAGTAATGAACTGGTTACATTTTGGTTGTCAAAGGTCAAGGTCACTGTGACCTTGCGTCTGCATTATTCTTGTGAACACGATGTCTCAAGAACGTCTCAAGGGGATTTCCTCAAATTTGGTAAACATCCGCACTGACTGGAGAAAAAGTGATTAGAATTTTGGTTGTCGAAGGTCATATACCTTGAAGGAATTTCTTTAAATTTGAAACATTTACTTGTACTCAACAATTAACTGGTTGGATTTTAGTGGTCAAAGGTCAAGGTCACTGTGACCTTGTCTGTCTTTTCTTTAAATTTGACACAAACATCCACTTGGACTGAAGAATAAACTGATTAGAATTTTGTGGTCAAAGGTCAGTGTGACCTCACAAAACATGTTTTTGGCCATAACTTCAGAATGCATTTTCTAATTATGACAAAACTTGACACAAATGTTGAACAGTATAAAATAATGAAGTGATGACATTTTATATCCAAAAGGTCAAAGGTCAGCTTGACTGTGACATCATCATGTTTTAATGTCATATCTCAAAGTTAATGATGAATTTAACTGATAGATTTTCTTTATGCCTCCATACTGGTGATGGCTGCAGTCAGAGGTATTATATTTTTGGGTTGTACGTCCATCCGTCTAGTGGTGCGTACATCCCATCCTTGTGAACACGATATTTCAAGAACGCCTCAACGGAATTTCTTAAAATTTGGCACAAATGTCCATGTGGACTGAAGAAAAAGTGATTAGAATTTTGGTTGTCGAAGGTCATATACCTTGAAGGAATTTCTTTAAATTTGAAACAAACATTTACTTATACTCAACAATTAACTGGCTGGATTTTAGTGGTCAAAGGTCAAGGTCACTGTGACCTTGTCTGCCTCATTTTTATATATGTTATATCAAGAATACCTTAAGGGAATTTCTTTAAATTTGACACAAACATCCACTCAGACTGAAGAATAAACTGATTAGAATTTAATGGTCAAAGGTCACTGACCTCACAAAACATTCATACACTACTTATGACCAAACTTGACACAAATGTCTAACAGGATAAAATAATGAAGGTCAAAAGGTCAGAGGTCAGCTTGACTGTGACATCATCATGTTTTAACGTCATATCTCAGGAACAGAAGGGGAGACATTTGGTCAGATACTGAATTGGTGACTCTAATCTTGAAACTGTGCTGATTGTATAGATCTTCTGTGTGTGAAGCATCCATGTTTTCACTGACATGGGTGACATGAACACTATTATTCCACTATTATTTTGAATTTGACAATATTCTAAATTCGCCACGAGTCAAGTAAACAGCGTATTCAGTTTGAATTTTCCAAACTGGGCCTTTTTCTGAATGTAGTATTTTCTGCTTTAAAACATTATGAAAGATTTGGATATCAACAGGTTTTTGGAGGTGCGCAAATATCGCACCGTCGACCTTTTAAAGATGGTGGCTGACAGGATTAAAGAGGGAGACTGTGTTCGTTCAGTCCAACAAGTCCAGTAGAATATTCATTTTCATTAACCATGTAAACTGCTCTGGAAAATGTTGTCTTTTTCGGAATAAAGGAATAAATTATGTAACAGTGGGAGAAGGAAGAGTTCAAAGTTCAGACAAATAACTGTCCACTGACACTACCAAGACAACAGTAAAAATATTTTGGGTTAATTTGACCCTTTAATGTGGTAAAAGAAAACATTTACCGGCTCCTAAACCCACTTTCTTTTTGGGTGAGTAATTAGATTATGTTTGTTGCTGTTTTTGTCTTATTTTCCATCATAATTGCATTAAACCTCATCTGGAGACCTTTAAGCACTGAACAGGGATCAGTATTAGTTTATCCTAATCCTGTTTGCCTCATGGGACGAGGTACAGTGGAGCTGACATGAGCTCAGCGCCTAATGAGGATAACGACATTTAGTTAGAGCAGAGGGAACAAGGGATACACGGGGAGTAATGTCAGAGACAAAACATATCGACAGCCACAATCAGCAATCTCTTATATTCATTTATATCATATTTATATCTTGTCTGCATGATCGTGCAGTGCTTTAGTTTTATCATTAAGTGCACTGTGGTCATTATCATGTCTATGAATTATATAACACACTGTGGTTTATAGGAAATGTTAGGCTATAGTGTGTTTTAACACACTGTGGTTTATAGGAAATGTTAGGCTATAGTGTGTTTTCGGGTTGGAGGCCTGATCCTGGAGGTTATTGTGCTCGATTCTTTAAATTATTATTAAGAAAACAATCCAAATCAGACATGTAAAATACACAAATAGACGTCTGAAGAGAGTGAACATGAACGCACCATCAAAACACATCTAGGTTATTCTGTGAGGCACATAATGATAATTATAGATGTGTTTAACAGTCCGTCTGAGGTGGTGACGGTTTAAAAAACTGCTGAAAAGGGAAACCTGTTGTTTTCTAACTTGGTATAACTCTTTCTCAAACAAGTTTGTATTGTAAAATCAAAGTGGGGAAACACAGATAACTGTTTATTTCCAGACATAAACAGTCACATGTAGAAATATTGAGACTGAAAATTCTGTTATCATCCACGAAAA
>NC_065514.1:1605390-1621659 GCF_006386435.1 Epinephelus moara
CCTCTGACCTCTGGCATCAACAAGGCATTTTGGCTCACTGGATATTTTCTCTTTTTGGGACCATCCTCTGTAAACCCTAGAGATGGTTGTGCTGAAAATCCCAGTAAATACTCAGACCAACCCGTCTGGCACTGGCTGCTGCCACGTGATTGGCTGATTAGATATTTGCGTTAATGAGCAGTTGAACAGGTGTACCTAATAAAGTGGCTGGTGAGTGTCTATCACAATCTTGATGGACATTCACCTTCCCTCAGTGAAATCATATTTCCATTACTACCTGTTTTATTTACAGGTTTACATCACATCAGACTTCTTCCTGCAACCAGAGGGACTCTGCAACACTTATGTATTTTTCTGTTTCATTGTAACTGTGTTTAAAGAGCATTTTTCATGTTTTCTTAAATTGTTGCTTAATAAATACAAATGGACTGTAGCATGTGTCACATGTCTTTTTTGTCTTTTTAGTGGAGGCTGTAAATGTGTTAGTATGATGAAGTATGTAACTTGTATGTTGTATGGTCCTCCTGGGGGACTGAGGTGTTCCCAGGCCAGATTTCATTTATTTCCCTTTGACCCCTCCCCGGGGTATAAGGGACAAACAAAAATAGCAATAACAAATCAGAGCAGGTGGCAACCAATGTACAACAAAATAAATACAACAGAATACATACGTAAAAGTCAAAGCAAGTCAAGAGAAACTACTCAGGATTTTCTTTAAAAGTTTCAACAAATTTGACAAAACCTTTACTTTTCGAGATGACATTAACTTTTGAAACTTGTAAATATTTGGATTTACTCTATAGAACTGTCCGACCAACTCTCTTCTCTTTGTTAAAAAAGGAACACACAAGTTCATAATGATATTCGTCTCCTCGATTGCCAGTCAAATAAAGAGTACATTGACGAGGGACATTTTCACGGTCATGCCTGCGCTCAGAGATAGGTAACTTATGATTTCCACACTGAAACTTAGACAAACAAATCCTTTCGGCAGGTCTTAACATAATTAAATAAGGTTCAAAAGTGAAATCAGTTTTAAACAATTTATAACTATCACGTAAAGGGTTGCTTTGTAATTTCTCATGCCATCTCTGTAGTTCCATGTCAGATAATCTATGTTCAATCATTAACTTTAAATACTTAGGGTTCATCCGTCCAGCGTCATGCCATAAGTATGATAAACCACAATCATCAAGAATATTTTTAACTTTGGAAATCCATTTACACTGAAAAATATTGTCATCATACAAAATCTTGAAAACAATAAACACAATCAAAGACATTTTTGTTGTATCATGACTAATTAAATGTACCCAAAAGTTAATCATTCTCATGTTTACCTTTTAAATCTAGACTATTTCGACCAAACTCTCATTAAATAAGACAATTTGCTGTGCGTTTATTAACATTAAGTAAACGTTTCAAAAAAGATCTGTGAATTTCAATTTGGTCAAGTTTATGAAATCCCCAGACTTTGCTTCCATATAAAAGAATAGGCACTATAAGCTGGTCAAATAACTCACATTGTATATCAACAGGTAAGTGTAATCTAGTAACTCTGTTTTCCAAGGAGAATAAAGCTCTTTTAGCTAGTTTAACTTGCTTAGCTATTGCTTTATCAAATCGTCCATTAAAATTAAATAACGTTCCAAGATAGTCATACTCAAAAACAACTTCTAATTTATCTGAACCAAACTTAAATTCTGGGAGTATCCGTAATTTCCCCCTAGAAAAAATAACAACCTTTGTTTTGTCTGTGTTAACAGTTAAATACCAGTTCTTACAATAAGAAGCAACTGCATTTAATGCGGTCTGTAGTTCTGAAGGAGTGACGTAAACTTATATATAAAGCCTCAAGTGTCCTTTAATTATTCATGAATGGGTTTTATTCTTAATATATGTAAAATGTTGTTAAAAACATCAATTTAGTCGGGTTGCCAGGTAGTCGTCAACCCTGTTACTTTTAATGAAAACACCCCTTCTGAGATAATGGACTGCTCCGAAAGTTGCATCATCAGTGAGTGAAATCAGCTTCCGTTTGTGAACATGCTGGTGAAAAGACAAATAAGTGTCCTCTTCTTTTCATGATTTTTCTCAGAGTTATATAATGTTTGACAGAAGGGGACAAGCTTATTGTGTCAGCCCTGTTTCCACAAAAGTTAAAAAGACATTTGTTAAATTTTTTTAATGTACATAAATAACATGATATAAGCCTCTAATGAATGCACGCCATGTGGTCTCATGACCTTCACCACATGGCTAGTAATGGCTGCCAAGAACATTTTTCGTCAACCCTGTTACCATTCTAGCATAAAAGGATTGATGGTAACAGGGTTGACAAAAGTATGGTTTTGCGAGTACATGAAAATATACGTTCCTTACCAATAGCAATTACATTATATACATGGTTTTACAAGTTTCATCGCTAGCTGAGAGGGAAATTGAAAAAATTGTGCACTTGGTGACAAATTTTTGAAATTTAGCATGGTGTTGAACTTGGTGGAGAGGTATAACATGGTCCAGCATGGAACCCATTACAATTTGGAGCAGATCCAAATCTCCGGTGAGCGCCATATTGAAATTTGTGGCTATCCCAACTTGGTTTTTGAAAACCTTATACCCATACCTTACACTATGCCAAATTTCAAAAACTTGTCACCAAGTGCACAATTTTTTCAATTTCCCTCTCAGCTAGCGATGAAACTTAACCATAATGTAAATACTATTGGTAAGGAAAGTATATTTTCATGTACTCGCAAAACCATACTTTTGTTAACTCTTTTTACTTTTGTTACGTCAACCCTGTTACGCTAGAATTGTAACAGGGTTGACGAAAAATGTTCTTGGCAGCCATTACTAGCCATGTGGTGAAGGTCATGAGACCACATGGTGTGCATTCATTAGAGGCTTATATCATGTTATTTATGTACATTAAAATTTTCTAACAAATATCTTTTTAACGTGTCCTTTTGTGAAAACAGGGCTGACACAATAAGCTTGTCCCCCTCTGTCAAACATTATATAACTATAAGAAAAATCATGAAAAGAAGAGGACACTTACTTGTCTTTCACCAGCATGTTCACATAAGGAAGCTGATTTCACTCCCAGGAAATGATGCAACTTTCAGAGCAGGCCAAACATGTTCAATGGATCAAATTCATTGTGACTGTCCTTTCAATATCCTTCATGTTTTGAAAAATGCTAAAACCTCTCAATAAATATGTCTCCAAACTATTCTTTGATTAGTCATGTTGAATTAAAGGTTTATGAATGTCCCATTATCTCCATTAGACCCAAAGCTGCAACTTAAACTATCAGTATGATAACTGTTGTCAACCCTGTTACTGAGGGGTCAGCCCTGTTACTTGCATAATATTCTAGTATAATTCAAAAAATGAAAAGACAAATGTCAAATCAACTCATTTTATATGTTAAGTAAAAGAAACCAGTAATCTACAGAATGAAATGTGGGTATTATTGTTTTGTTTCCATATTCTGTTCTTAAAAAGAAAGATGCTGTGAAAGCGTCAATTACAAATGAGCATATTCATCCATGGATAAAACATAAACACCTCAATATTCTCACTGTACAAACACACTCAGTGTAACAAGGGGAGATTTATCCTTCAAAGTATCAGATTTGTTGTAAATATGCATTTAAAACATTTTCAAACACTAATTGGTATAACGTAACAGGGTTGACAAAACACACATATGCGTGTTGATTTAATGTGGAAAAAAATAAGATAGCCTGAGATGGCACAGCACCTATTTCTGATAGGTAAAGATCTATTTAATCCAAAAAGGGTCATAAATAGTTTTAAAACAGTACTTTGAAAATCGAACATTAAGAATGGGAAATGGCACGTTTTCATATAATGACCCTGCAGTTTAAAACTTTACAAAAATAGATAATGCATCATCATCATCATCATCATCATCACCATCATCACACAGTCAAAATGTTTCACCACCTGATTCAGTTGCTGTTTAAAGGCCTCCTGCTCTCCTTGCTCTGGGGTGTGTTGGTTCACCCAGACGCTGTGCAGTCATGTGACCGCCCTGAAGGAGGCACTTTTAGAGCACGCCACCACCACCAGACGAGACCTGCTCGCACTGTTGTTTCCTCCATTTCATGCACACAACAGTTATTTATACCTCTGCAGCAGGGTTACAATAAGTTGCCGTCACCTCTGTAGTCAGTCCTAGTTGTGAAGTCTCAACCCAGTCATCAGAGGAAAATGTTGTATGTCACTGCAAACCACAGAAATGTCATCTTTGTATGTTTTATGTGTCATGGTAACATTTATAAAGTGACATATACCTACGTGACAGCTGTAAAGCTGCAGACCACTGTTTGAGACCAACAAACAGCAACACCTGTTGTTTTTTATAATTAAACATGATGCACACCAATACGCTCTGTGGTGGCAGGTGTGGTTAACCATCTAAACCATTTGGGGTGGGGGGTGTTCTTCAGCAACCTGCTGCTTCCTTTCCAGTGATGTTTGTGCTACTAAATTTGGGCAGCGACCTTTCACCACTTTTCCAGCAGCTTTGCACCACTGAATATAGGAGTTTTTAGCAACTTGTTGCCTCTTTCTCAGCAGCTTTGTGCTGCTAAATGCAGATGTGCTGTTTAGCAACCCAATACTACTTTTCCAGAAGCTTTTGTGCCATCTAAAGTGGGTGTTTTTTAAGTGACTCATCATTGCCTTTAAGCGACTTTTGTGCCACTAAATGTGGATGTTTTTAGCGATCCCTTGCAGTGTTTCCAGCGGCTTTTGGGTGTTTTTAGCAACCTATCGTTACATTTCCAGCAGCTTTGTGCCATCAGACACTGGGGCTTTTTATCGACATGATGCTGCTCTAACAGCGGCTTTTATGCCACTGAATTTGGGTGTTTTTTAGCAACCTGTTGCCTCTTTTACAGCGGCTTTTGTATCACCTAATGTGGGTGTTTTTAAGTGCCCTGTTGCTGTATTTCCTGCGGCTTTTGTGCAACTTAACATGGATGCTTTTTTGGCAATGTCACCACTTTTTCAGTGGCTTTTGTGCAGCAGAATGTCGGTATTTTAAAGCAAAACATAACCTTAGTGTTGTTAGAAACATGAATTTTCAACGCATCTACGACATTATACTACACAAGTGTAACTTATCTGGGGTTTGCAGGAATGTACAGTGCCAACATTTTCTCTGGTGATTAGATTTACATTCTGTTATATATCAAAAGTTGTGTTAGCTGAGGAACAAAAAGCCTGAAGTTGTTGTTTGAATGTGACTGTGTTTTGTTGGTTCCTCAGGGCTGATTACTAGGAACTATGGTGAAATATGGAGGGGACACAGATGGATGGAAACCCTAAACATTTTGGGACAAGATCCACAATGGAAATGATTCAAGAGGAATCTGCCTCTGCTGCAGAATCAGTAAATACAATATTGGATGAAAATAACTCATAAGTGGAAATGTTTTTCTCTGCGTTTGTAACTTTTAAATTGATCTTTATGCTGCAATTTTGAAAGGTACTTATTTGTTGAACGTAACATTGACATATTCTCACTTTATAAAGTTTTAATGGGGAGCTGTTTAACAGTTGTGCATCAGCAGATGTGGAACATTATAAATATTAAAATATGTTTTTGGTCTCTACTAACTCCCAAGGAAAATATCTGTCTGTCTAGCTGCTAAATGTTCCACTTTCTACAACCATGAGTCGCAGAACCACAAAAAACATTTCTAGACATTTTTATGTGGAGCGTGTTAAGCAGTTGTGCATCCAGCAGCCGTGGAACAAGATTATCATTCAGTTTGAGTCTTGTTTCTGACCATCTGATGAGAGTAACTCAATAATTACTCTGCTTTTATCACCGTTTTTGGTCTCTATGATAACAATTTCAATCTGATCAGGATCCTCCTGGGTCCCTCCTGTTAGAGGTGTTCTGGGCACATCCAACTGGTAGGAGGCCCTGGGCCTGGGAACACCTCAGAGTCCCCCAGGAGGACCATACAACATACAAGTTACATACTTCATCATACTAACACATTTACAGCCTCCACTAAAAAGACAAAAAGACATGTGACACATGCTACAGTCCATTTGTATTTATTAAGCAACAATTTAAGAAAACATTAAAAATGCTCTTTAAACACAGTTACAATGAAACAGAAAAATACATAAGTGTTGCAGAGTCCCTCTGGTTGCAGGAAGAAGTCTGATGTGATGGAAACCTGTAAATAAAACAGGTAGTAATGGAAATATGATTTCACTGAGGGAAGGTGAATGTCCATCAAGACTTTGATAGACACTCACCGGCCACGGGCTCACCAAAACTGAACAGAAGATTGGTAAAACCACATTCAGATGGAAGCATGGATCCATCCTGCCTTGTATCAACGCTTCAGGCTGCTGCTGGTGGTGTAATGGTGTGGGGGAGATTTTCTTAGTACCAACTGAGCATGGTTTAAACACCACAGCCTACCTGAGTATTGTTGCTGAGCGTGTCCATCCCTTTATGACCACAGTGTACCCATCTTCTGATGGCTACTTCCAGCAGGATAACGCACCATGTCACAAAGCTCACATCATCTCAAACATGACAATGAGTTCACTGTACTCCAATGGCCTCCACAGTCACCAGATCTCAGTCCAATAGAGCACCTTTGGGATGTGCTGGAACGGGAGATTATCATGGATGTGCAGCCGACAAATCTGCAGCAACTGTGTGATGTCATCATGTCAACATGGACCCAAATCTCTGAGGAATGTTTCCAGCACCTTGTTGAATCTGTGACACCAAGAATTAAAAAGGGGGTCCAACCTGGTACCAGCAAGGTGTCCCTAATAAAGTGGCCGGTGAGTGTATATCTTTGAGCACAACTGTAATTTCTGTAAGCCATTAATACACACATATGGTGTAAGTTAGACAGTCTAGCAGCATGTTTTTGTTTACTGTTGGTGCTACAAGCTAGCATGCTAACACCGAGCTAGCTTGACACAACGGCGTAGCGAGCGGCATCAAATCAAACTAATAGTGCTAATTTTCGGTTTGCTTTGTTAAAATACGGCACTACAGGTACTCACACAGTCTGTAGGCAGCGTGACGACTCGCGTTTCTTCAGTCAACTCCTTCCCCTTGGTCTGCAGGTCCCGGTGAGCCGCGGGACGTCTGTACTGTTCAACTAGTGAACTTGCACAACAGTTTTTTTAAACGTGTGCTCTGAGCGACCTGCCGCATAGAGATGCATGGCACAAATGTACTGTGACGTATGCGTGACGTAATGCATCAAAGACCATCAAAATTGGTAATTAAGAGACTGCAAATTCAGCTGTTATCCACACACACACTTCAAGGATATCATTGGAGCCATACGGTTGGATAACAGCAGACATCTTCAGAGAGACTACTGAAATTACCTTTCAGCTCAGAGATGGACGCAAACAGAGATCACATCCCAACGGACGAGGTCTCAAGTCCAGAGGCGTGGGCCCTGAGGGTAGACACAGAGGTCAGAGCCCTCAGGATGGAGAGACAGAAGCTGTTGGCCAGGCTCAGTGGGAGCTGCCTTGAGACCACCAACCAGCAGGAGGTAGGCAAGGAGCTCGCCACTGAGCCAGAGGCTGAGGCACCACCAAGCCAACAGGTGGAGATGCAGATGGAACAGCATGAGTCAGCAGGTGACTCTCTGGAGCTCAACACTGAGCCAGAGGAACATAATGAGGCAGGTGACGCTCTGGAGCTCCCTAACAATGTCAGGAGAGCTCCACGAGGGAGACCCCCATTTCCACCTAATGGTCCAGTGCCATTCAGAGGAGGACCACCTGTGTTTGTGCCACTTCACCTGCGCCTGCAGCATGCACACTACATGCTCAACCAGGAGAGACGCATGAGATTCATGGCTGAGCAAGCGAGACACTTCGAGAGGCAGAGGTGGCTGGAGGCAACGAGGAAGCTGCAGCAGGAGCGCAGCTTGAGGTTGAAGTGTGAGGAGGAGATAGAAAGACTGAGGAGTGTGCCCTCCACTGCACCTCCCTCTGAGCTGGACCAGTCAGCTGAAATAACCAAGCTGACGGACCAGCTTCAGGCAGAAAAGCAGCAGGCTGACGTCTTGCAGACAAAACTGCAGGAGGTCAGGGGTCAGCTGAATGACACCCTCACCAAGGACCTGATGCTGGTTGAAAGGCTTAGAGAAGATAAGCAAGCCCTAGAACAGCAGATGAAGGAGGTGACCTGCCTGCAAAGAGAGAAGGAGGAGGTGTTTGCAGCTCAGCTTGAGGAGTTGAAGGAGCAGCTGCAGAAACAGATCAGCTCCAACCTCGAGCTGACCTGTGAACTGACTGCACAGAGGGAGGCCACGAGGGCACAGCAGAGAAAAAACCATGCTCTGCAGCAAGAGATGATGTCTCACATCACCTNCATGTTTGAGATGATGTGAGCTTTGTGACATGGTGCGTTATCCTGCTGGAAGTAGCCATCAGTAGATGGGTACACTGTGGTCATAAACAGAAATGGAACAGAAAGACCTTTATTGTCATCATTCAACATGTGTATGATGAAATTAAAACAGCTGCCTCTGATGGTGCAAGGAAGAATAAAAGTACAAGTAAACTGTATAAAACAATGTGTTGTTGTTGACCTGTGAACCCATGTCTGCAGTATTCAACAACCTAATGGCCCATGGGTAAAAACTGTCTCTGAGTCTGTTTGTCCTGCATTTTAAGGCCCTGTACCTCCTGCCTGAGGGCAGCAGGCTAAACTGCCTCTGATATTTTCTTTGCTCTGCTGAGGCACCGAGAGCTGGCAGTGACTTCCTGAGGAGGCAGAGGGCAACCAATGATCTTTTCAGCCGTTCTGGTCACCCTCTGCAGAGCTTTCCTGTTTGCCACAGAGCAGCCAGCAAACCACATTGTGACACAGTACATCTGCACGCTTTCAATGGTGGTGCGGTCGAAGGACACCAGCAGTTTCTCCTCTAGATGGTTTCTCCGCAGCACTTGCAGGAAGTGGAGTCTCTGCTGGGCCTTCTTGATGAGTGCTGATGTGTTGGCTGTCCAGGTGAGGTTCACTGTGATACAGGTCCCCAGAAACTTAAAGGAGGCTACCGTCTCCACACATGCCCCGTTAATGTCCAGAGGATCATGGCCCTCTCTCTGCCTCCTGAAGTCAATGACCATGTCTTTGGTCTTGGTGGTGTTGAGCCTCAGGTTGTTCACAATGCACCACTCTGCTAGCTTCTGTACTCCCCCCCCCGTACGCTGCCTCTTCTCCACCCGTAATCAGACCTACCACAGTGGTGTCGTCTGCAAATTTAACGATGGAGTTGGAGGGGTGGATCGGGGTGCAGTCGTACATGTAGAGGGCGTACTGTGGCGAGCTCAGCACACAGCCCTGTGAAGAGCCGGTGCTGAGGCTAAGAATGGAGGAGCAGAGCTGGCCCACTTTCACAACGTGAGGCCGGTTAGTCAGGAAGTCTTTGATCCAGGAACAGATATGGGGGGGGGATGTCCAGGACAGTCAGCTTCTCAATCAGGGTGTCAGGGATGATTGTGTTAAAAGCTGAGCTGTAATCCACGAACATCATCCTGATATAACTCCTCGGCAGCTGCAGGTGGCTCAGGGCAGTGTGGAGGGCAGTGGAGATGATGTCCTCCCTGGACCGGTTTGCTCTATAGGCAAACTGGTGTGGGTCGCAGTTCTGAGGGAGGCAGGCCTTTATGTGTTGGAGGATGAGTCTCTCAAAGCATTTCATGCCTACAGACAGTGCCACTGGTCTGTAGTCACTGAGGCTCTTGATGGCTGTGTGTTTTGGCACTGGGATGATGGTGGCTGTTTTCAGGCAGGATGGTACTGATGCTTGTGTCAGTGATGTATTGAAGATGCTGGTCAGCACTCCAGCCAATTGGTCTGCACAAGCACATAGTACATTACGGAGTACACCATCCGGTCCTGCAGCCTTCCTCGGGTTCACAGTCTTTAGTACACGCCTCATCTGGTGGTCCTGAATGGTGAGCGTGGGAGGACTGGAGGTCTGGCGGAACGGCACCACTGTGGTAGGTCTGGATGCCTCAAAGCGGGCACATTAGTGGTTGAGTTCTTCTGCTAGTGAGGCATCCGTACTGACTGCCCCAGGTGCATTGCCTTGATAGTGTGTGAGGTGTTGAATGCCCTGCCAGACCTGCAGAGAGTTAATGAAACAACAAAGTTAAAGTGCTTGCTGTATAAACAGACACTACGTAACTGGTGCACACGTAATGTCAAATATGTTGCTGTAGCTACAGGTTAGTCATCATTATAAAGGCTCGGTAAAACAACTGCTGGTAGGCAGGGGCACGCGAGAGACGGGTGGGGCTTACCGCAGCAGCAGAAAATCAAGAGGGGGGGGGATCCAAAAAAACTAAACACCACCCATGACACAGCACACCAACAGCAAGGGAATCGTGAAGGGACACCACCACCAGGGGATTTGGGCTGCTGCTCGCTTCAACCACCAGCACCTGTTTAAGAAAATTAAGAAGAAAACAGTCACTAAAAGCGTTAACACATAGTTACCACCTCAGCTGAGCCCTTTGGATGCGAAGAAGTTTAACATGTTTGATCAAATTCTTAATGACCGATTGATCAATCGGAGAAATTGTTATCACAGAGACAAAAGACGGTGATAAACGGAGAGTCATTATTGAGTTACTCTCATCAGATGGTCAGAAACAAGACTCAGACTGAATGATAATGTTGTTCCACGTCTGCTGGATGCACAACTGTTTAACACGCTCCACATAAAAATGTCTAGAAATGTTTGTGGTTTTTTGTGGTTGTGCGACTCGTGGTTGTAGAGAGTGAAACGTTTAGCAGCTAGAGAGACAGATATTTTCCTCAGGAGTTGGTAGAGACCAAAAACACACCTGAAAGTGAATACTGAAGTTATATTAACACATGATTTACAATGTTCCACATCTGCTGATGCACAACTGTTAAACAGCTCCCCATTAAAACTTTATAAAGTGAGAATATGCCAGTGTTACGTTTAACAAATAAGTACCTTTCAAAAATGCAGCATAAAGACTACCTGTGACATCATGTTAGGAAAAACAGCTTAATTCTCCTGCTGCGGGAAGAAACCCCTTAAAAACTACCCAAATCATTAATTTAGCTTTAAATACTTAATGGTAAGTAAGGTGTCCCTAATAAAGTGGCCGGTGAGTGTATATCTTTGAGCACAACTGTAATTTCCGTAATTGCAGTATGAAATACATGACTAAGGATAAACATATATGACACAGCACCATTCTCTGTATTGTTTGTTGCTGGTTGTCAAACGTCTTGTTTCCACATCACTTTGCTTTGACATTATTAAGCCCTGTATGTAGCCTCCCCTCCCTTTATTGAGCTTATTTCTGAGGCTAAATTACCTACCAAATTATTTTACAGGCTACAGTAACAGACAATGAAGCCAGTCACATGAGCGAGCCATTAATACACACATGTAACACACATGTATACTGGTTCGAACCCAGCAGGCTGAAGAAGCCACTCGCCACACTTTTTTCAGGTTCACAGTTTTTATTCTGACAAGAAGCACAATAATGTGGTTGGTGATGATGTACAGAGCCAGACACAGCTCTTGCCCCACAGTGGAAATCATCAGCAGCAAAAGGGGATTACAACTCTTTCACATGTGATCGTATAATATTGTTGGAAACACAAAATAAATGTATACTACAAATAAACGCATAATACAAACATGCAGTCTGCTTCTTCATGTAGCATCTTATTTAGTCTTATAAACTGCCATGAACCCATTTTTTAGTTTTATTTGGGGGGGAAAAATCATTTCTATGCAAGGCGTTAACTAATAAACCAAAGTATTTCTCTCCACAGAAGGTAAAAACATAGCTGACAAGAAGCACAGTAATGTGGTTGGTGATGATGCACAGAGCCAGACACAGCTCCTGCCCCTACACATTAACAATAAAACGCAACAAATACAAAGCTGCCGCCGTTTAACATTACCTGTGCAGTACTCCACAAAACAACAGTGCGCGAGGCCAAGCAACCGACCGTTACCGCAGCTAACCGTTACACAAGCTAGCAAACTCATTTTCACTCGACCAAAACACAAAACGTCAGTTAACAATGACGGTCACAAAACATAACAAGATAACTCATGACACTTAATATACACTTTGATTTGAGTGAAGTGAGATTTACAGGGTAATATTTGAACGTACGTAACTGTTACTACAGTGGAAATCAGCAGCAGCAAAAGAGGACGAGCTGACGTTTTCCGGTCCCTATAGTTAGCTACCACCACCGCCACGAGATGGCGCTCAAATAAAACACATAAAACACAAGCCTTGCATAGATAAACATATGTGAACCCATTTCGCAATCACAAAACAATGAAAATAAAAAACAGCAAGATCGCTTATCAATAACAAAACGTAAACAGTCTGGTAGTATGTTTATGTTTACTGTTGGTGCTACAAGCTAGCATGCTAACACCGAGCTAGCTTGACACAACGGCGTAGCGAGCGGCATCAAACCAAACTAATAGTGCTAATTTCCGGTTTGCTTTGTTAAAATACGGCACTACAGGTACTCACACAGTCTGTAGGCAGCGTGACGATTCGCGTTTCTTCACTCAACTCCTTCCCCTTGGTCTGCAGGTCCCGGTGAGCCGCGGGACGTCTGTACTGTTCAACTAATCCAAGCTGGAGCGGTGAACATGCGCATGCGCATTACAACAGTTAAGTGTTTTTTTTTTGAATTTGTGCTCTGAGCAACCTGACTGCAGACCTCAATGTGGGCGGAGTCAAACGTTTGACACCGCCCACATTTAGGCCATGCATAGAAATGAATGGCAAAAATGTACTGTGATGTAAGCGTGACATCACGCATCAAAAATCAAAGTTAGTAAGTAGACCTGGTCGACCGCAAATTCAACTGTTATCCACACACACTTCAAAGATATCATTGGAGCCATACGGTTGGATAACAGCAGACATCTTCAGAGAGACTACTGAAATTACCTTTCAGCTCAGAGATGGATGCAAACAGAGATCAGATCCCAACGGACGAGGTCTCAAGTCCAGAGGCGTGGGCCCTGAGGGTAGACACAGAGGTCAGAGCCCTCAGGATGGAGAGACAGAAGCTGTTGGCCAGGCTCAGTGGGAGCTGCCTTGAGACCACCAACCAGCAAGAGGTAGGCAAGGAGCTCGCCACTGAGCCAGAGGCTGAGGCACCACCAAGCCAACAGGTGGAGATGCAGATGTCTGTCTCTGTCTCTGAGCCAGAGTCAGAGACTGTGAAGGAGCTTAATGAGGCAGGTGACTCTCTGGAGCTCAACACTAAGCCAGAGTCAGAGGAGGAACATAATGAGGCAGGTGACCCTCTGGAGCTCCCTTACAATGTCAGGAGAGCTCCACGAGGGAGACCCCCATTTCCACCTCATGGTCCAGTGCCGTTCAGAGGAGGACCACCTGTGTTTGTGCCACTTCACCTGCGCCTGCAGCATGCACACTACGCGCTCAACCAGGAGAGACACATGAGATTCATGGCTGAGCAAGCGAGACACTTCGAGAGGCAGAAGTGGCTGGAGGCAACGAGGAAGCTGCAGCAGGAGCGCAGCTTAAGGTTGAAGTGTGAGGAGGCGATAGAGAGACTGAAAAGTGTGCCCTCCACTGCACCTCCCTCTGAGCTGGACCAGTCAGCTGAAATAACCAAGCTGACGGACCAGCTTCAGGCAGAAAAGCAGCAGGCTGACGTCTTGCAGACAAAACTGCAGGAGGTCAGGGGTCAGCTGAAGGACACCCTCACCAAGGACCTGATGCTGGTTGAAAGGCTTAGAGATGATAAGCAAGCCCTAGAACAGGGTTGAAAGGCTTAGAGATGATAAGCAAGCCCTAGAACAGCAGATGAAGGAGGTGACCTGCCTGCAAAGAGAGAAGGAGGAGGTGTTTGCAGCTCAGCTTGAGGAGTTGAAGGAGCAGCTGCAGAAACAGATCAGCTCCAACCTCGAGCTGACCTGTGAACTGACTGCACAGAGGGAGGCCACGAGGGCACAGCAGAGAAAAAACCATGCTCTGCAGCAAGAGATGATGTCTCACATCACCTATGAGCCGCTCTCCAACCACCTCCAGCCAGCAGGAGACAGCAGAGAGGACAACGCTCCCCAGGATGTGCCAAAACAACAGCAGGAAGTTTCTCTGTGGCGGAGGTTCAAGAAGTTCGTGACACCGAAACACCTCCGCCAGTACAAGGAGAGGGCCAACAGAGAATGAAACATCACGTTCTCAGGCCCACGACACGCCGCAGGACAGCACGTAGGTTTGTATTCAGTCCTGACAGACACACGCCTTTTGTTTCTGTCAGGACTGAATATGATCTTACGTGTGGCAACGGGTTTTCTCCGGGTGCTCCGGTTTCCCCGTTTTAACTACAAGGATTAATACAACAATAAAATCCTTAAAGTATACTTCACTTTATGTATCGCTGTATTCCTGTGGAGGATTAACAACTCTTCACAGTGTTGTTCATATTAATGTCAGATGAATCAAATGTATTTTAGCTGATTTAACTCAGAGAGAAAAAGGTTCATGTTCCTTCATTAACACATATTTCAGGGTTTAATATATAAACTTGTCTAACTGCCAAAATTATGATGGTTGGGAAAAATCACACACAGTTGTATCAGAAATCAAATATTCTTGCACACTCTTGCAGCTGAGGCAGTAATTATCATTTATGATATAAATATTCAAATATGCTTAAAATGTCCCTCGATAAATATTGATAAATATAGTAGTGTTATCATAACCCCACACTACAGGGCATATAGAGCAAAGATTTTAACATGCCATTCTCCATCCATCCACCAGAGGTCCTCAGACTTTCCCACCTGTGACCTGACTCCTACATCCACCTGCTCAGCTGTTCTTCATTTCCCAATTACCCCTCACAGTATTTATACCAGTTTCCAGTGGCTTTTGTGCAACTAAACACAGGTGCGTTTTGGTGACCTGTCACCACAATTTCAGCAGCTTTTGTGCCACAGAACCTGGGTGTTTTACGCCTAAACATAACCTTTTCATAACCATAACCAAGTGGTGTTTGTGCCTAAACATAACCATGTGAAGCACATTGTTAGAAATACTGCATAATGTACACTGCCAACATTTTCTCTGGTGATTGGATTTACATTCTGTTATATATCAAAAGTTGTGTTAGCTGAGGAACAAAAAGCCTGAAGTTGTTGTTTTAATGTGACTGTGTTTTGTTGGTTCCTCAGGGCTGATTACTGGGAACTATGGTGAAATATGGAGGGGACACAGATGGATGAAAACCTTAAACATTTTGGGACAAGATCCACAATGGAAATGATTCAAGAGGAGTCTGCCTCTGCTGCAGAATCAGTAAATACAATATTGGATGAAAATAACTCATAAGTGGAAATGTTTTTCTCTGCGTTTGTAACTTTTAAATTGATCTTTATGCTGCAATTTTGAAAGGTACTTATTTGTTGAATGTAACATTGACATATTCTCACTTTATAAAGTTTTAATGGGGAGCTGTTTAACAGTTGTGCATCAGCAGATGTGGAACATTATAAATTGTATGTTAGTGTAATTTCAATATTCACTTTCAGGTGTGTTTTTTGGTCTCTACCAACTCCTGAGGAAAATATCTGTCTCTCTAGCTGCTAAATGTTCCTCTCTCTACGACCGCTCGTCACTGACTATTCTGTTCGGTGCCGAGCAGGTAGTGCATAAAAAAATGCATGAAGTACATTTTGCATATGATACATACATTTACTTAAAGTTTTGAATGCAGGACATTTCGTTTAGTATTTCCACAGTGTGTCTACCTGGCTTCACACAGTGCTGATTTTTACCTCAGCAGCACTCGTCACCGTTAATCTTGGCTGGTAGATGAGTCATATATAGAGGCAGGCGTGCAGCACAGGGTGAACCAGATTGACTCTGCCTGCATTTACAGGGTGGCAGTAACGGTTATGACCTAATTACACACGCTGCACGCTGCATACACAAAACGTACACTAAAGAAAGTCATGTTTTCATAGAGGAACAATGTAGATTATACACACACGCCCAAACACCACCCGCTTCTAATACACAGCTTTTTTATAAATTTGATCTTTGCCTTGGGATGAACCCAGTCTTAAGACATTATTTAGGAAAGCACAAATAATGTAATGCCTATCTTCTTCTCTTACTATATAATGACGAAAACTCTGTGTGTGTGTGTGTGTGTGT
>NC_065514.1:1622490-1630427 GCF_006386435.1 Epinephelus moara
TTTTTCTACTCACTGACGTGGTCAATCTATGTGAAACTGCACATAGGCATTAAGGACTGGCATAGGTAGAAGGTGACAAAGCTACCAATGGGTATGGAGTAGTTTGTTTAATTTACTACACATTATTGAAAAGTGTTTTCTGAGAGCTGATAGCACATTTAGAGCAGGAGGCGTTGTGCTGGAGTAGCAATACAAAATCGTCATTCACTACAATCATCATTGTAGTAGTTAACAAGGTTGGAGGGGTTATCAGACAGTGGGGGGGGGGTAGACATTTCCCGGGCAAGAAGAGCTGAGAAGGCTGAGGAGGAGATGGATGTCAGATTTCTAAAAGATATTTTACGTTTTTCTTTTGGGGTATGGATAGGGATGGCAATGTCCAAAGTGATTGCCAAGTGGTCAGAGATATGGAGGTTGAGGCTGGAGAGTGATGCATTGTAAGACCAGTGGAGCAAACGTCCAGGATGTGACCGCGGCTGTGGGTGGGGAAGTTGACATGTTGTGAAAGGTTGAGGGGAAATCTTTGGTAGATCTACAGTTAATTTCATCACCAAAGAGAAGAATGGAAGGTGAGATGGCACATAGCTGGGTCAGACGATCAGAAAAGTCAGATAGAAAAGAGGGGTTTTGCTTTGGGGGGCCAGAGAGTTTGAAGTAGATGTGTTCAAATGAATGGGGATGGTGGTTACTTTAATGTCCTTTCTATAAACAGCGTCAACACCACCGCTCTGCCCCGAAAACAGATTTGATGGGAAAAACTTTCACCCATGGTTATGAACATTTTGGAGACGGTAAATTGGTGACACAGACGGGGAGGTGGAAGCCTGATTATGGAAATTGTCTCTTTTTTTTTTTTGCCATTTTTGGCTTTTGTCCATGGGTAGATTTTTAGTATGGATCCTATGAATTGTTTTATAAATGAGACCCCAGGTGAGGCAGCTGGATTCCTTTCAAACCTCTGCAAGTTACACATCAAAATGAGGAAGGTAGACATCTCTACGGTCAATGTCTCCACCATTCGGCAACTCACACCAAAACTATCTAGACTGATAAATAGCACTGCAGGTAAGGGGTAAAATATGTATTTTTGATTTGGGGATTCTATAGTCTTTCAAATAATCCAAAACTGACTGTTAACTGTGGCTTTTCGCAGACATGGTTGTAAACTATAAGAGAAACTTCTCTGCTGCATGGAGGCGTACAACTGCGGTGCGTCAGTTCTAGTTTTTCATATATTTCGTTCTCTTCATTGCAACATATCATGTATGTTCAGTTTTATTGTGCCGTCCTGAAGGTGTTTTCCGTCCATCAGCCTGATTCCATGTAAACGCAGCACTAGGCTTATATCTATTGACGTATTATCACGCTGAATCATCTATGTCATCACACTGATTTGAATAAATTCTCCGGAACTTTGAGGTGCGGTGGAAACGCAAAACACACAGATTACCAGGAATTCTTTTACCCAGGTAAATAAATCCCTGGTAATAAAATTTCCTGGAAATGTTGGTCGGAAAAGGGGCTAATCCTTTTTATTGGTGGTTAAACAGGGAGAGTTTCAACTTTTCGTTTAAGAGCTCCAAGGATTACTGTTGCAACAACACATCATCAGTCGAACCTGTCTCAAGGCGGTCTAATCCCAGCTCACGTTCCCTGTTCGTGGGTGAAACCAATCGCTTGGTGAATTCTGCTTCACAACGACTGGAGGAGCCGATATCGAAGGATCGGAAGGCAACGTCGCTAGGAATGCAGTTATCCCTGTGGTATCTTTTCTGATACCTCCTGCTTGAAACCCCAAAAGTCAGAGAGATCTTGAGGTCCCGCTTTCACGGTCTGTATTCATACTCGATATCAAGATCAAACAAGCTTTTGCCCCTATTTTCTGTCCTCCCTGAGCTCACCATAGACAGGCATACCGCACCAGCCAAACTCCCACCTGCCACTGTCCCCAGAGTGGGTTAGATTAACATTGTGTATGGTAAAATGAATGGGACTTTTACGTCTAGATCCAGAGGACATAGCTGAAATAGCTCCGTATTTTGTCATCAGATGTGGAGGACGTTTTGCAGTGTTTGTTTTCAGCTTGTACCCCCAAAAACGAAACAAAAAATCAATCACTGCAGCGTTAATTCTTGTGTTTTTGTCTTTCTGTATGAATCCATCCATCATATTATTCCTCCCATCTCTGCGCTCTTCTTCTTTCTCTTTCGGTGTGTCTCAGTCAGACAGAATGAGTCCTCAGGGACAGTTTGAGGTTCACTTCAGGTCGCTCTTTCAGACAGCGACCACTTACTCACGAGACTCAGCGCTTTGCCAAAACTGCTCCACTAGGTTGTTTCATGCATGATGCCGCCACCAGGGATACAAGCTGATGGGTTATGACTTCCCTGCAGCACACACACACACACACACACACACACACACACACACACACACACACACACACACGTACACACTTCCAGGCATTCGGGCATATAGAGCGAACAAGCAGCATCTGGACAGTTTCTCTGAAGGACTTCATACCCAGGGTTATTAATGACATTACTGAACAGAGACATGCGTATGTATGCATGCAGAGCAGGCAGGAAGTCACATTGCCCACGCACACACACACACTCAGACACACTCAGACATAATCTGCACGTCATTGACCTTAAACTCTCAGCATGCGTGGTCATGAATTTGGCATTTATCCGTCATTTGTCATTAACTATGCCTCCCTGTCTCTCTGTGGTTTCCTCTCCCGTTGGTCTTTCATTCCTCTGGTTTCTCCTCATCCGTCCCTAAAATTTGTCTTCTGTCTAACAGCTCCAGCATCACTGCCAAACTATTTGCTGATTTTTTCCCCTGCTAATATGAAGCATGAAGTGTTCCTGTGTGACTGAAAAGGTTTTTAAAATGAATAAATCATTTACAAACAGGCATTTCTACATGATTTTCAGCCTTGCTAGCAGCAGTCAGTCGGTCGGTCCACCACTTTATTCCACACTGAAATATCTTGACAACTAGCGCCACCATGAGGACAGCATTTGTGGGTCAGAGAGAAATGTCTCAATAATTATGTGATGGACTGCCATGAAGTCTGCTGCAGATATTAAAGTAACCAAGAGGATGAATTCTGCTCATGTTAATGATGCTCAGACTTTTCCTCTGATGCAACCAGTAACCAGTAGTAACAGAAGCCTTTTTTGATTTTGTCAGGTCTAAGGTCATAAAATCTGTGACTGGAGTCTGACTCGAGTTCAAGTCATGTCAACTCGGGCTCACTCCGAAGTCGTTGAAAACTGCTGGTTGGTCAGTGACTTCTGGTGTCAGACACAGACGAAAAAACTTTCCTTTTACGTCAGCATGATACACACCCAGTTGCTGCTATTGTTTAACGGCACCCAGCAGTGTCAGGGGGAACTGCAGCGAGACCGCAACAAAAGTTAAGGCAGCAAAAATCTGCAACACATCCTCACTGTGACCTCGTCACATGTCCACGTTTGGTCATGGACTTTCCACGTCCACATATGACGTCCAAGGTACCCTGGGTGTGTTGGTTGTTGACGTTCTGGGACGCCGTGTCAACTTCAGCCTGTTACATGCATTGTCTGTTTCCAAAATACACTTCTGTTTTCACAGGAAATGTACACTTTGCATAAAGTCTCTTTCAAAATAAAAGCACTACGTCGGTATAACACCACAAATTGACGTTTTCTTTTTGTCCAACAACTAACACGTGGTTTGGGTCAGGAAAAAAGAACAGGGTTTGGTTTTATAATCTTACTGGATGCGAACACTGGCTTCCCGGATGAAAGTGTTTGTTGTAGCTGTCCACCGCCCCTCCCAACCTACTCGAACTTTCACCGCCTTAACTTTCATTCTGTTCCATCGTGTTTCCCCCGGACGCTGCCGAGCACCGGTAAACTAAAACGGCGACTGGCCACATATCATGCCAACACTAAAGGACTGCTTTTTTCATCAATGTCTGACGCTGCAAGTCACTGCCCAAGTGCCAGATTTTGACGACTTCAGAGTGAGACTGAGTTGAAATCTGAGTAAGTTGTGCAGGAGGGGTGGTGGGTCCACTGACTTTCACCCCAGAGGCCGGTTTTCACTTCCTGTAAGACTGTAAAGCCAAACCCTGTTCTTTATTCCAAACCCAACCACATGCGTTTGTTGTTGGTTGTACTGACGTAGTGCTTTTATTTTGAAAGAGACTGTATGCAAAGTGTACATTTCCTGTGAAAACAGAAGTGTATTTTGGAAACAGACAATGCATGTAACAGGCTGAAGTTGACACGGCGTCCCAGAACGTCAACAACCAACACACCCAGGGTACCTTGCACGTTATATTTCAACACTGAAAGTCTATGACCAAACATCTATATGTGACGAGAGTGTGTTGGTCATGTGGCCATAAAACTTTGCCCGACCCCTCTTTTCCAACGTTCCCCTTCAACGTGAACTGTGAAACAGAGCGAGGTCTAAGTGGTGTGTGTGTGTGTGTGTGTGTGTGTGTGTGTGTGTGTGTGTGTGTGTGTGTGTGTGTGTGTGTGTGTGTGTGTTGGGACTGAGCCTTCGTCTTGTTCCAGGACAGTGAAAAACCTCTTTGTTCCTTAAAAGCAGAGAAAATGACTTCTCCAGTCGTCACTTGTGAGATGAGGATGATTCATGAAGCCTGAAGCCTTCCTGACGTCCTGACGTCTCCTCTTGTTTGAACGTTGGTTCAGATTAAGCTGCCTGCTTGTTCTAACTTCATTCACCCTCATGCCGGCTCTGTTCCTCTCTATAATTACACACTCTTATCAGCTGTGCAGCGTTTGGGATTACGTTCTCACGGGCAGCCCTGTGGCCACCCTCTCCTCTGACCGCTGTACAAACACAGCTCCAGTTTTATCCCTGCAGCTCTTCTGCATCATTTGCAAATGTGACTCCATCACATCAGAGCCCGGCCTCGTCTCACTGTGCACTGTATCATGCTCAGGTTAATACTGACGGGCAGCGCCGAGGTACTGCTCCGCTCATACGCAGGTCTCTTCTTATGTAATTAATGTGTTTGCATAACCAGCGCTTAATTATGTTAATATGTGAGGAAAGAATCAGACATTAAACACCTCGAGCTAATAGCTGAAGTTTAATTAACAAACTGGTGGTGAAAACATCAACACAAACACACAAACACACACACATGATCTCATGAAACAGACTGTGTGTGTGTGTTTGTGTGTGTGTGTTTGTGTGTGTATTCTCATCCGATTCAGAGAGCTTTAAACATGCATGGAGCCCTTTGTGGTTATTTCAGGGTCATAATTTGGTTGTTTATATATAAATATATAGATCTATGTAGAGCCTCTATGAATAAAACAATTTAATTTAGCATTTATAAGAAGCCTATGTGAGCAAGCACATAATCAATTATAAGTACATTTTAAGTGTAAATATACAGTATTTATCAATATTCAGAACTTCCCCTTATACCATAACAATTGTTTTTCTACAGCAGTCTTTACTTACAGATGTTTCACACGATGAGTTACGACTCTTAATTAATCAGCACTTAAATCTGCTGACAGCTACATTATTGTCTTATAAACCATTCAGACTAATAAATGTTTATATACTGCTTGTAAATGCTTGTTGATTAATCTTTTCATTATTTTCTTCATTGATTGATTTTTTAAATGTACTTTTTATTATTATTCTTATTATTAAAGTGTTTAAGGGCAAAAGTGAAATATATGCAAAAAACACACAAAAACAAAAAAATACAAACAATTTAAAGATCATGAAAACAAACAGGCAAGAAAATAAACCAGAGGAAATAAATAAAATTAAAATAAATTTTTTGACAAAAAATCGTCAGAAAGCAGTGAAAAGGTTTTATTTTTCTGCTTCCACATTTCAAAACCCAAAGATATTCAATATATATATATATGTGTATATATATATATATGTGTATATATATATATATATTTTTTTTTTACTTGGAACAGAGTAGTTTTACACTGTGGTATTATTATTTTTTACTTATTATCGCTTTACATGTCAATAATTAAAACGGGCAAGACATGAAAACAACTTTTAAAAGAACTGATAAAAACACTTAAGTGTATAAAAACTAAGGAAATAAAAGGCAGTCTAAATGAACTTAAAACTCATACTAAAAGTATGTTTTCAATACAAAAAAAAATTGAAGATCATAAAAACAAGTGAATAAACAAAAGCAAAAAATTAAATTAAAATAACAAATAAATTGTTTTACAAAAAAAAACGTCAGACAATGGTGAAAAATGTTTTATTTTCCTAATCTAACAGCCCCAAACCCAAAGATACTTAAGATATATATACATATATATTACTTGGAACACTACATTTTGACTCTGTGGTATTTTTATTTTGTGTGAAATACTTTTTTATTAGGGATGAGCGAGTACACCGTTATCTGTGTCTGTGTCTGTGTCTGTGTCTGTTCAACCAGAGACCTAAATTATCTGTATCTGTACTCGTTTATGTCAGAAGTGGGTGTGGTTTAAATCCAAAGTGGGTGGGACCTAATCAGAAGTTGTTAGTCTATAGCCCCTTTTACACTGCCAGATTTTCTGTGAATGTTGGGCCGTTTTGCCAGAAAGCTGCGAGCGTTTAGACACACAGAGCCGGATTGGTGAGTTGATCCGAGGTGCCTAATTTTCCGCCTCGTAGGGTAGACATATTGGTGGAACCCTTTTAGTTTAAACAGACCGAGGCGGCCTTCTGCAACGGGAGGGGCTGTTGATGACTTGTGGGAGGAGCTGTTGATGACGCCGCACGTGCGAGCCACTGGCGGTGGATAAACAGGAAACAGCTGATAGCAGGAATTAGCGAGCAGCTAGTAGCAAGAGGGAAACACAAACCTGACAGACACTGTAAAGATGAGCAACTGGGGAGACAAGGAATTGCGCGCCCTCCTTGTCCTCGCAAACGAAGAGGCCATTAACCGTCAGATGACGGGGACGGTGAAGAACGGGCCGACTTACGAGAGAATCGCCGAAGGACTGACCAGCCGCGGCTTCCCTCCCACGTCACTGTTTACGTCACACGCTGAGCTACACGTTTTGTTACTTGCTCACGCCCCCCATTGCCCCGAAAAAGGCGCATTCTGTATGAACAAAAGTAGGTAGGCAGCACTTTGCTGCACTCCCCGATTTTGTTTTTATACTGCCAATGCTGAAAAAACACTGATTGGGCTTTCCTGCTAATTTGCACAATTCACTGTCTAAAAAGGGCTTAAGCATGAATTTTATAGGAATTGATCAGAAGTTGCAATATTTATTACCTAAGCGAAAAGTATTTATAGAGCAGCCCCAGAACTGAGTTTCAGATTATTATTTCTTATTACAAGAGTAACAGATTAAACACAGCTACCAAAATGAGGATTTCCTTCATTGTGAATACAGATATTGGCACATTTTACTCGTATGATATGCATACTTGTAGCAAGTGCATTACCTGCATCTTTTTAACTTGGGTTTTTATATGGTAAGCCTTTATTTTTTTGCAATATAGAGCTAAAAGTCACTCTCTGTAAATAAAAATATGCTGTTTTATTTATTTTGTCTCATAAAACACGTCACATTAGGACAAAGACAGAACACATTTAGGCAGCAGGACACAGGGTCCATGTGTTAGAGTAAAAAGTAAAAAACAATCATATAAAACAAACACAACAGGGAGGTAATAATTTTTATTTTAAGTTATTTTATTTTGTTAGACAGTCATGCATCACTTCCTGTTTGTTGGGCCTGAAGAGACAGTGAAACTCTACCTGCTGTCAACCTCAACCTGACGTTCAGACACAGCGAAGGCCACGCTGACGCCTGATGTGTAATTTTTAATTTGTCATTTGTTTAATTAACAACCCTCCAAGTCATGTTCTGTTTCATGAGCTGACACTCTGCTCAACAACAGCTTGTTTT